>NC_132908.1:14840213-15050213 GCF_047675955.1 Chlorocebus sabaeus
GCCATGTTGGTCAGGCTGATCTTGAACTCTTGACCTCAGATAATCTGCCCACCTTGGCCTCCCAAAATGCTGAGATTACAGGCATGAGCTACCATGCCTGGCACTTGGCATATTTTAAAATTGGGTTGTTCATTTTTTTTTCCGTGATTTTAGGAGATTTTTATATATTTGTGACATGAATTGACAATATTGGGAGTTTGTCATTTGTTTACAGCTTTGTCTGATGTATATTTTATTGTACAGAAGTTACTTGATTTCTTTTGAGTCAGTCTTGCCCTATGGCCCAGGCTGGAGTGCAGGTGCACGATCTCGGCTCACTGCAACCTCCGCCTCCCAGGTTCAAGTGATTCTCCTGCCTCAGCCTCCCGAGTAGCTGGGATTACAGGCGCCCACCACCATGCCTGGCTAATTTTTGTATTTTTAGCAGAGATGGGGTTTTACCTTGTTGGCCAGGCTGGCATTTTATTTCTTTGTAGTCAGATATCTTAGTCATAGTTAGAAGGGCCTTCTGCACTCCAAGGTTATATAAAGCAATTAGCCTGTGTTTTCTTGTAGTATTTTTGTGTTTTCTTCCTTCTATTTTTATTTTTGTTCTAAACATGCATTGTTTTTGTTAATACAATTTGGCCAAATGCTGGATAGTTTAGTGTTAAAAATCGGATGAGGTAGAAGCCCAGTTCACCATTATAGAATAGAGTTCTAGGGCACCAAAGTTTTATTTATTTATGTTTTGAGACAAGGTCTCTGTCGCCCCTGCTGGAGTGTAGTGGCACGATCACCTCAGCCTCCCCAGTAGCTAGGACTACAGGCATGTGCCACCATGCCTGGCTAATTTTTGTGTTCTTTGTAAAGACCGTATTTCTCTATGTTGCCCAGGCTGCAAAGCTTTATTTTAAAGACTTGAAAATATTACAATTTTGTACAACTCTAATAGTTATTTTTAGAAAGTTTGATAGTCTTCTCCAAGAACAAGAGTTTCTCAGCACCATCAGCTGTTTGATTGCTCTCATGGTCCTTCTTCTATAGGTCCCTAAAACTAAATGACTCACTTATAACTGAGGAGAGGCACTTTGTGTAAGAATAACCTTGAAAAGTATGCAGGACCTAATTGGAAGTAACTAAAAATTAAATAAATTTCCAAAGGTTACTTTGTTTCACATATGAGTACTAAGACGGCAGAAAGTTTTACAAAAATTAAAATAGATTTAATCTAGTTTTACTCTTCCATGGATTTTTCATTTTTTTTATTTTTGAGACAGAGTCTTGCTCTGTTGCCCAGGCTGGAGTGCAGTGGTGTGATCTCGGCTCACTGCAGCCTCTGCCTCCCAGGTTCAAGCAATTTTCCTGCCTCAGCCTTTGGAGTAGCTGGGACTACATGCATGCGCCATCATGCCTGGCTAATTTTTCTATTTTTATTAGAGATGGGGTCTCACCATGTTGGCCAGGCTGGTCTTGAACTCGTGACCTCAAGTGATCCACCCGCCTTGGCCTCCCAAATTGCTGGGATTACAGGCACTAATTATGCTTTTATATATTAGTTGACAGAATTTCAACATCTAAAGTACATAAAGCAATTTTCACTCCAGTTACAACTAGCATGCTGACCTTTATTTGAAAGTAAATACTCAGGCCAGGTGAGATAGCTCAAGCCTGTAATCTGTATTTTTAGTACTTTGGGAGACCAAGACTTGAGGATTGCTTGAGCCCAGGAGTTTGAGGCCATCCTGAGCAGCATAGACTCCCATCTCTAGAAAGAAATTCAGAAACTAGCCGGGTATGATAGCTTGTGCCTGTGGTTACAACTCCTTGGGAGGTTGAGGTAAGAAGGTGAAAGGATCACCAGGCATGGTGGCTCACGCCTGTAATCCCAGCACTTTGGGAGGCCGAGGCGGGCGGATCACCTGAAGTTAGGAGTTGGAGACCAGCCTGGCAAAGATGGTGAAACCCCCTCTCTACTAAAAATACAAAAATTAGCCAGGCATGGTGGCAGGCAGCTGTAATCCCAGCTACTCAAGAGGCTGAGGCAGGAGTATCGCTTGAACTCGAGAGGTGGAGGTTGCAGTGAGCTGAGATTGTTCAATTGTACTCCAGCCTGGGCAACAGAGACTTCATCTCAAAAAAAAAAAAAAAAAAAAAAAAAATGAGATGAAAGGATGACTTAAACCCAGGGTGTCGAGGCTACAGGGAAATTCAGAAATGCCACTGAAGGGCCAGGCGTGGTGGCTCACACCTATAATCCCAGCACTTTGGGAGGCAGAGGTGGGTGCATCACCTGAGGTCGGGAGTTTGAGACCAGCCTGGCCAACATGATGGAATGCTGTCTCTACTAAAACTACAAAAATTAACTGGATATGGTGGCACGTGCTTATAATCCCAGCTACTTGGGAGGCTGAGGCAGAAGAATCGTTTGAACCCGGGAGGCAGAGGTTGCACTCTGCCTAGGTGAGCACCATTGCACTCTAGCCTGGTTGACAAGAGCGAAACTCCATCTTTAAAAAAAAAAAAGCCACTGAAGCTGGTCCCTGGTTCCGTAGCATTCCAGAAGCAAAACAGATTTTGACCAAATAACGAGTGTGTTAAAATTTCTGATTCAGTCAAAATTTGTGTTAGGGTATGGTATGAGGTACGAATCTAATAATGTTTTCCTGGTAGGTACCCAGTGGTCCCTAAAACTAGAACTGAACCTGCCATCTTTTTACCAATGACCTGTGAGGCCACCTTTATTATAAATTAAACTTGTCTATTTCTGGACCTTTGGTTCCTTTGTTCTTATAACCAGTAGCATACAATTGTTCGTTGTTGAGGCTTTATAGTAGTGTGTTCTGAGTCTCTGGTAGAGTTAGTTCCCTGATCTCTTCTTTTACAGAGTTCTTCAGGTCATTCTTGTTTCATCGTCACAGGATCTCTCAAATCAGTCCAATTTATTCCCCCAGTAGAAACCTATTAAGATGGTGTTAAATTTGTCAGTTTAGCTTGTGGAGAACTAATTTCTGCGTGATACTGGGTCTTCCTCTATATATACTCAGCATGTCTGCATTTTTGCAAGCATTCTGTACCCTGCATATTATTATGTGAATCTTTTACCTTTTTTGTTTGACATGTCAACCTTAGGGTCGTTTTAACTGTTTCTGGTATTGTACTCCAAAGCATTATCCTTTTGTTATTGGTGGTAGTGTGTTTTTTTGTTTTCGTTTGTTTTTTGAGACAGGGTCTGGCATTGTTACCCAGGCTGGAGTGCAGTGGCATAATCATGGCTTACTGCACCCTAGAATTCCTAGGCTCAAGCAGTCCTCCTCCTTCAGCCTCCGAGTAGCTGGGACTACAGGCACACGCCATCATGCCCGACTAACCTTTTTTTTTTTTTTTTTTTTTGAGACGGAGTCTCGCTCTGTAGCCCAGGCTGGAGTGCAGTGGCTGGATCTCAGCTCACTGCAAGCTCCGCCTCCCGGGTTCACGCCATTCTCCTGCCTCAGCCTCCCGAGTAGCTGGGACTACAGGCGCCCGCCACCTCGCCCGGCTAGTTTTTTGTATTTTTAAATAGAGACGGGGTTTCACCGTGTTAGCCAGGATGGTCTCGATCTCCTGACTTCGTGATATGCCCGTCTCGGCCTCCCAAAGTGCTGGGATAACAGGCTTGAGCCACCGCACCTGGCCCAGACTAATCTTTTTACTTTTTGTAGAGACAGGGTCTCACTATATTACCCAGGCTGCTCTTGAACCCTGGGCTTCGAGGGGTCCTCCCACCTTGGCCTCCCAAAGTGCTGGGATTACAGGCACGAACCGCTGTGCCTGTCCCTTTGTTGTTTTTAAATGGTACTGTGGTAACTTGATCCTATCCACTACTTCTAAAGACCCTGTGAGGGTAGGTTCTCCTATGACTCCATCTACGCATAGAAGGATATATTGAAGAAATGAACTGATGCAGCTATTGATCAGTGCAGTTATGAATTTTGTGATTGAAGGAACTGAGGATGAAGGATATTGAGTTGCCCAGTGATACCCAGTGAGTTCTAGGTGGAGGAGGAGCTGGGTGTTAACTCCTGGGTTCCTCTCCAAACACGTGCTTCTAACCACCGTGGGATACAGTTAGCAGGATGTTAAAGGTCTGGGGACAGACACAGGGTCAATTTTTAAAATTGCTGATGTTTATAGATGTGCTTATTGTAAAACATCTGTTGTGTGCTTCCTGTATGATTTTTTTTTTCTTTTTGGAAACAGTCTTGCTCTGTTGCCCAAGCTGGAGTGCAGTGGCACGATCTCAGCTCACTGCAACATCCACCTCCTGGGTTCAAGCAATTTTCCTGCCTCACCCTCCCGAGCAGCTGGGACTACACGTGTGTGTCATCATGCCCGGCTAATTTTTGTATTTTTAGTAGAGATGAGGTTTCACCATGTTGGCCAGGGTGGTCTTGAACTCCTGACCTCGAGTGATCCACCCGCCTTGGCCTCCCTAAGTGCTGGGATTACAGGCGTGAGCCACCACGCCCAGCCTGTATGACTTTTTCTTACCACCCCTGCCCCACCACAACCCTTCAGGAAGGTACTATTACTACTCTTGCTTTGCATGAGAGAAAACTGAGGTACAGAGAACGTGGTTTTCCCAGAATCAAAGTAGATTGTTTTGTTACAGCACTTTGCAGTGCCTTTACCACAGTGTCTGTGCCCTTCACAAGAAGGGGTTGTGGGCAGGGCAGTTGGGCTGGTACTGTGCATTTTGAACTTCCACTGAGAGGTTAAATATGATCTCTTCTACCTGCTTAAATGCATCTTATGCCCGGCACAGTGCCTCATGCCTGTAATCTCAGTAACTGAGGCGGGAGGGAGGATCGCTTGAGCCTGAGAGTTTGAGATTGCAGTGAGCTGTGATTGTACCACTGCACTTCGACCTGAGAGACACAGCTGTGTCTTAAAAAAAAAAAAAAAAAAAATCGTGCTACTGTATGTGTTTTTTATGAGGCTCTTTTTCTTTCTTTCTTTCTTTTTTGAGATGGAGTCTCACTTTGTTGCCTAGGCTGGAGTGCAGTGGCGCAATCTCGGCTCACTACAACCTCCGCTTCATGGCAATTCTCCCACCTCAGCCTCCCAAGTAGGTGGGATCACACTACAACTGGCTAATTTTTGTATTTTTAGTAGAGACAGGGTTTTGCCATTTGCCCAAGCTTGCCAGGCTGGTCTTGGACTCCTGACCTCAGGTCAACCACCTGCCTTGGCCTCCCAAAGTGCTGGGATTACAGGCATGAGCCACCATGCCCAGTCATTATTAGGTTATTTTTAATGCCGGTTGGCATTGTGAGCTTGCAAGAGAAGATAGAGCATACTGCTCTTCTCAAACACATGCAGTCCTGATAGGGCTTTGGCTTGTTGCTGAGTGCGGTGTGGGCGGCACCTTATTTAATCCTCACGGCAGCCTTGTGTACCCCATGAGCTATGATGAGTCCTATTATGCAGGTGAAGAGCCCATGCCCCAGGAGGTTAAGGGACTCAGCCTGCTCTGTGGCATCTAGGAGGTTTGGTGCTGGGACTTGTGTCCAGGTGTGTCTGACCCTTCACACCACCTGGATCCCCAATGCTAGAGGGATGCCCGCGGTTTGTCCTCTTGGATAACTCTGCTTTTCTCTTCTCCAGCGCCACGATCATGTCTCTCGAAGACTTTGAGCAGCGCTTGAATCAGGCCATCGAAAGAAACGCCTTCTTGGAAAGTGAACTTGATGAAAAAGAGAATCTCCTGGAATCTGTTCAGAGACTGAAGGATGAAGCCAGAGGTCAGGAAGCCGTGGTGTCTTCACCAGCACGGTCCCCATTCCCTGCCTGAGCAACATCTATTCCCACGGCCCCTCCCAGCATTATCTTTACAGGGACCCTGCACCCTGCTCTGTGCCCAGGCTATCTAGTCAGAGGGTGTGGGGCTGCACTGGGCAGCCTCTTGCCTTGGGCCGTGGCCGGAGCTGAGAACAGTAAGACATGCAACCCTGTAAGGGCCCCTTATGGGTATTTAGAGAAATAGCTTTGGGGTTCACAGATGAAGTCCTTGTATTGGGGTTCTGCCTCTGGGCAGCAGAATTTCCAATTTCCAGAAAGGTGCTTCCTGGTCTGTAATTCACGCACACAGCAAACCATCCTGATGCTCAGTAGGAACAGAAGAGTGTTGTGGGGAGAACCTGGCACAGTGGCTCATACCTGTAATCCCAGTACTTTGGGAGGCCGAGGATCTCTTGAGCCCAGGAGTTCGAGACTAGCCTAGGCAGTATAATGGGACTCCATCTTTATGAAAAAAAAAAATTAAAGATTAGCTGGGTGTGGTGACATGTGCCTGTAGTCCCAGCTACTCAGGAAGCCAAGGTGGGATGATCCCTTGAGCCCAGGAGGTGGAGCCTGCCACGAGCTATGATGGCACCAGTGCACTTCAGCCTAGGTGACAGAATGAGACCCTGTCTCTTAAGAAGAAAAGATTTTGTGGGGAGAAATTTCTGGTGGAATTGCTAGCTAGCCTATTATTTCTGTGACTTGATGGCAACCGATATGTTTGGCTTAGAACTTTGAAACGTTGTCAGCATTTGCTGTTTAGTGGTTGGCACTTGCAGAGGTAGAATGTTCAGACTGTATGAACAGTGGTTCATACCTGTAATCCCAGCACTTTGGGAGGCTGAGTCAGGCGGATCACCTGAGCGCAAGAGTTCGAGACCAGTCTGGACAATAGAGAAACCCCATCTCTACTAAAAATAGAAAATGTGAGCAGGGTGTGGTGGCGGGCGCCTGTAATCCCAGCTGCTCAGGAGGCTGAGGCAGGAGAATTGCTTGAACCTGGGAGGTGGAGGTTGCAGTGAGCCAAGATGGCATCACTGCACTCCAGCCTAGGTGACGGAGTGAGACTCTGTCTCAATAAAGAAAAGACATTCATTAGTGGATTGTCCAAGTTGATTTTACCCTGGCTTTATTTTATTATTATTTTTTTTGAGATGGCGTCTTCCTCTGTTGTCCAGGCTGGAGTATGGTGGTGCTATCTCTGCTCACTGCAACCTCTGCCTCCCGGGTTCAAGCGATTCTCCTGCCTTAGCCTTCCGAGTAGCTGGGACTACAGGTGTACGCCACCATGCCTGGCTAATTTTTATATTTTTTAATAGAGACGGGGTTTCACCATGTTGGCCAGGCTGGTCTTGAATTCCTGACCTCAGGTGATCTGCCTGCTTCGGCCTCCCAAAGTGCTGGGATTACAGGGGTTAGTCACCGTTACCAGCCCAATAAATTGTTTATAATGTCAATTTGCTTTGTAATGTGTAACCAGTAGGTGGGGGATGAAAAGTAAAAATTCCTAAATTTAATAAAGTAGTTGTTCCTAGATGTCCATCAGTAATGAAGTGGTTAAATGAAGTACATAGATTTATTTTGTGAAATGTTAAAAAAAAATTGTTAAAGTGAACAATATTGTGGTAGAAAGATTGCCAAGGCTAGGCACAGTGGCTGATGCCTGTATTCTCAGTGCTTTGAGAGGTGGACGCAAGAGGATTGCTTGAGCCTAGGAGTTCAAGATGAGCCTGGACAGCATAGGGAGACCCCATCTCTACAAAAATGAAATGTAAAAATTAGCTAGGCCTGGTGGCATATGCCTGTAGTCCCAACTACTTAGGAGGCTGAAGTGGGAGGATGACTTGAGCCCAGGAGTTTAAGGTTACCTTGAGCTATGATTGTGCCACTGCACCCCAGCCTGGGTGACTGAGTCAGACCCTGTCTCTAAAACAAAAAACATTGCCAAGACATACCACTGAAGGTGGGAGAGTAAGTCATACACAGGACAAGATATTGTATGTTTCCAGTAATGCTTAATAAAAAATTTTCTTATTTTATGCTCAGTAGATATATATGTATGTTAGAAAATTTATGTTTGAAAATGGAGAGAACAGCCAGGCACAGTGGCTCACGCCTGTAATCCCAGCACTTTGTGAGGCCGAGGTGGGTGGATCACCTGAGGTCAGGAGTTCGAGACCAGCCTGGACTACATGGTGAAGCCCTGTCTCTGTTAAAAAAAAAAAAAAAAAAAAAAAGGCCAGGCATGGTGGTGCGTGCCTGTAATCCCAGCTACTTGGGAGACTGAGGCAGGAGAATCACTTGAACCCAGGAGGCAGAGGTTGCAGTGAGTCGAGATTGTGCCATTGCACTGCAGCCTGGGCAACAGAGTGAAACTCCATCTCAAAAATAATAATAATAATTCAGAGAACAATGGTTGAAAGCTCTCCCACATGTTACGGTGATTATGAGTGAGGAGCGTTTGGGGATAGTCTGGAAAGCATACTTTGTTTTTGAGACAGTCTTGCTCTGTCACAGAGGCTGGAGTGCAGTGGTGTGATCTCAGCTCACTGTAACCTCGGTCCCCCAGGCTCAAGCGATTGTCCTGCCTCAGCCTCCCAAGCAGCTGGAACAACAGGCGCACGCCACCGTGTATGGCTAATTTTTTGTATTTTTTAACAGGGACAGGGTTTCGCCATGTTGGCCTCAAACTCCTGACCTCAAGCGACCCTCCCACCTCGACCTCTCAGAGTGCTGGGATTACAGGCGTGAGCCGCTGCGTCCGGCTTTTTTTTTTTTTTTTTTGCCAGAGGTCTCACTCTGTCACCCAGGGTGGAGTGGCACAATCATGGCTCACTGCAGCCTTGACCTCTTGGATTAACGAGATTCTTGCACCTCAGCCTCCCAAAGTGCTGGGATTGCAGGCATGAGCCACTGCTCCTGGGCATACTTTCATTTAGTATTCTAAATACACTGCTGTGTTGGAATTGGTTTTTCAATAATAAAAGCATCAGTGTGTCACTGTCGTAGCTTTTTAAAAATCTGAAACTATTTTGTTAGTCAAGAGAAAAATCCTGTAGAGTTGCAAGTGTGCTAGGCAAGGTCCTGTGGGTTTCCCTTTATTTGGAGTTTCCACCTGGAGTGTTTTACCCTAATAGGTCTTTTTTCTGACCGGTATCTACTGTTGAACCTCTATACCTGCACCCCACCAACCCTAAGCAAGGGCTTAAATTCCCTTTTTGTTTTTTGAGACGGAGTCTTGCTCTTGTCACCCAGACTGGAGTGCACTGGAGCAATCTCAGCTCACTGCCACCCTGGCCTCCCAGATTCAAGTGATTCTCGTGCCTCTTCCTCCTGAGTAGCTGAGATTACAGGTGCCTGCCACCATGCCCGGCTGCTTTTTGTATTTTCTATAGAGATGGGGTTTCACCATGTTGGTCAGGCTGGGCTCAAACTCGACCTTGGGCGATCTGCCTGCCTTGGCCTCCCAAAGTGCTGGCATTATAAACATGAGCCACGGTGCCTGGCCGAGGACTTGAATTCCTGAATCCTTTTCCTGGCACAGATTTGCGGCAGGAACTGGCCGTGCAGCAGAAGCAGGAGAAACCCAGGACCCCCATGCCCAGCTCAGTGGAAGCTGAGAGGACAGACACAGCTGTGCAGGCCACGGGCTCTGTGCCGTCCACGCCCATCGCTCACCGAGGACCCACCTCGAGTTTAAACACACCCGGGAGCTTCAGACGTGGTAAGGAGAGTGGGAATTGGAGGATTTTCTCAGTTCACAAAGTGTTTCTGGGTAAGAATCTGGGGTGGGTCCTGGGTGTGTGATGATTTGCACCAGGCTCAGAGCCTGATTTACTCTCAGGCTTTGAGCAGAGTAGACCGGGATGTTCCTGGGGATGCACAATTGAGATCAGTGAGAGTGGGTGTGAGGGAGTAATGGGGTCTGTGATGCACTGGGAAATGGAAACCCTACCCAGAGCGGGTGGCTGCCACTCTGCACTAGAAGGAACGGCCCCTCATCTGCAGTTGTTTCCATTCTTCAAAGCCACAAATCCTCTTTTTTTGTTGTTGGTTTTTTTTGAGACAGGATCTCACTGTGTCACCCAGGCTGGAGTGCAGTGACGTGATTTTGGCTCACTGTGACCTCTGCATCATGGGCTCAAGTGATTCTCCCACCTCATCCTCCGGAGTAGCTGGGACTAAAGGCGCACACCACCACACCTGGCTAACTTTTGTATTTTAGGTGGAGACATGGCCTTGCCATGTCGCCCAGGCTGCTATCAAATTCCTGGACTCAAGTGATCTGCCCGCTTCTGCTGATCCCAAAAGTGCTAGGATTACAGGCATGAGCCACTGCGTCTGGCCCAAAATCCTCTTTTTGAATATAAAACCTCCCAAATTTGAAATGTCACTAACCAAATACAAAAAAGTAAAAAGCATTCCGTGGGTTTGGTAATGCATCCACTGAGAGCTAGACTCAGTGTAACCTGTGCTGCGTGGGCGGGAAAAAAATCTGAATTCTCACCCCAGACCCTCTGCCGACAGCTTCCAATCAGGACTTTTACAGCAGATATTAATAAGACAGTTATGGGGTGCTCAGTGTGTGCTGGCCACGCTGCAGCCTTCGCCGCAGGCCCAGGATGCAAGTGCTGTCCCCGTTTGATGTGAGGCCCTGAGTTAAGCAGAGTCATAAAGCAATGGAATGGCAGATGGTTTGGGATTCAGACCCAGGCAGGCAGGCTCCAGATCTTACCCTACCATCTACTGCCTCATCCCTTAGCTTGTCCCCTGGGCATGAAGAGACCAGTGAGACTTGTTGGGCCCTTTTGTTTTGTTGAGATGGAATTTCGCTCTGTCACCCAGGCTGGAGTGCAATGGTGCAATCTTGGCTTACTGCAACCTCTTTCTCCAGGGTTCAAGTGATTGTCCTGCCTCAGCCTCCCGAGTAAGCTTGGATTACAGGCACCCACCACCAAGCCTGGCTAATCTTGTATTTTTAGTAGAGAAGGGGTTTCACCATGTTGGCCAGGCTGGTCTCAAACTCCTGACCTCAGGTAATCTGCCTGCCTCAGCCTCTGAAAGTGGTGGTAGTACAGGTGTGAGCTATTGTGCCTGGCCCCAGTCTAGAGCCATTTTGCATACTTTATTTTTTTTATTTTTTATTTTTTATTTTTTAGAGACACAGTCTTGGTCTGTGGCCCAGGCTGAAATGCAGTGGTGCAATCTTAGCTCACTGCAGCCTCCAACTCCTGGGCTCCAGTGATCCTCCTGCCTCAGTCTCCTGAGTAGCTGGGACTAGAGGCATGCAACTCCATGCCTCGGCCTCCGAAAGTACTGGGATTACAGGTGTGAGCTACCATGCCTGGCCGAGAGATTCTGCATTTCTAAGAGTTCTAAGGTGCTGCTGGTGCATGGACCCCACTTGGAGAAGAGAAGCTTGCAGAGCTGAACCCTTGTAAAGCTGGATCATCTTGTCTATATAGATCTTACATCTATCACAGATGCCGTTATGTTAATTAACTATATGGATTTCCTACAATTTCAAAAGGGTTTGTTTTGGGTTTGTTTAAAAAGTCTAATGTGGCTGGGCACGGTGGCTCATGCCTGTAAATACCAACCCTTTGAAAGGCCAAGGTGGGAGTATCTCTTGAGACCAGGAGTTCATGATCAGCCTGAGCAACATAGTGACACCCTATCTCTCTCAAAAAAAATTTTTTTTAAAGGCCAGGCATGGTGGCTCATGCCGGTAATCCCAGCACTTTTGGAGGCCAAGGCGGGCGGATCATTTGAGGTCAGGAGTTCGAGACCAGCCTAGACAACGTGGTGAAACTCTATTAAAAATATAAAAATGAGCCGGGTGTGGTGGCACATGGCTGTAATCCCAGCTATTCAAGAGGCCAAGGCAGGAGAATTGCTTGAACCTGGGAGGTGGAGGTTGCGGTGAGCCGAGATCACATCACTGCACTCCAGTCTGGATGACAGCAAGACAATGTCTTAGGAAAAAAAAAAAAAAAAACAGCTTTTAAAGACTAACATGTAAAAATAAATATTTGTTGCAGTCATCACAAGGACTTGAAGAATTGGTTGTCATATAGGCCTTGGGCGTGTGATGCAGTTAACTACGGAAAGAAATAGGGTAGCTTTTGGGATCAGAGGAAAGGCGTCAGCGCCCCTCCTGTCCTGTGGTTTGGGATCTAGTGATGTTCACGGACGTGACTATAGGTTGGTGAGTTATATGCTGTTCCCTTTGCACACCCAGGCCTGGACGACTGCACTGGGGGAACTCCCCTCACGCCTGCGGCCCGGATATCAGCCCTCAACATCGTGGGAGACCTACTGCGGAAAGTTGGGGTAAGACCACACTTTTCTGGTATTTGGTGCCTTCCTGCCTGTATTTCAGGATGTGTGAAGGGGGATTGATCTAATTCCTGCCCTCTCTTCTTTTTTTCTTTTTTTAAGAGACAGGGTCTTGCTCTGTAGCCCAGGCTGGAGTATAGTGGTATGATCACAATTCACCGCAACCTCGAACTCCTGGTCTCAAGCGATTCTCCTACCTTAGCTTCCTGAGGAACTTGGACCACAGGTGTGCGCCACCATGCCTGGCTGATGTTTTCATTTTTTGTAGTAATGGGAGTATTGCTGTGTTGCCCAGGCTGGTCTTAAATTCCTGGCCTCAAGGGATCCTCCCAGGTTGGCCTCCCAAAGTTGTGGGATTACAGGCATGAGGCAGTGCGTCCAACCCCTTTCATAGCAATGTGGTGAGTTTTAGATGTGGCTGCTCCTTTAGCATCCCTGGGAATCATTAGAACTTTCTGTGGGAGTTACTGCCAGACACTCAGAGCTCTGACTCTAAGCATTGCTCTGAACTCTGTGTATGTCTCTTTCCTTTTACCATTTTTCCTCTAGGCAATTTGGGAAATTAAGATGAGTTTTTTCCTTAATTTGAAAAACTGAGGAGTGTTTAGAAACTACCTTCTTTTTTGGCTGGGTGCAGTGGCTCATACCTACAACCCCAGTAGTTTGGGAGGGTCACTGAAGCTCAGGAGTTTGACACCAGCTTGGGCAGTATGGTGAAACCCCCTGCCCCGACTTGCCTCTACAAAAATGCAAAAATTAGCCAGGCCTGGTGGTGCATACTAGTGGTCCCAGCTACTAAGGAGGCCGAGAGGTGGCAGGATTGCTTGAGCCTGGGAGGTCGAGGCTGAGTGAGCTGAGATTGTACCACTGCTCTCCATCCTCGGTGACAGCACAACACTGTCTTAGAAAAGAAAAAAACTGCGGGTTTTTTTTTTTTTTTTTTTTTTTTTATGTTTCTTGGGGTTTAAGAGAATCTTGACACTTTGGGAGGCCGAGATGGGTAGATCACCTGAGGTCAGGAATTCAAGACCAGCCTGGCCAACATGGTGAAACCCCATCTCTACTAAAAATACAAAAATTAGCCAGGCGTGGTGGCGGGTGCCTATAATCCCAGCTACTTGGGAGGCTGAGGCAGGAAAATTGCTTGAATCTGGGAGAAAAAGGTTGCAGTGAGCTGAGATCGTGCCACTGGTTGACAGTGAGAGTTGATCTCAATCAATCAATCAATCTTGAAAGCCTAAGGTAAAGAACTTGGCCTTTCAGCTTTTATGTTAATTACAGGGAGGGATCCTTTTGTGCCTAAGCAATAACATAGGTATTCTTTGTAGTTTATTTTTAAAAATGATTCCTGGAAGGCCACATCATTTAACTCCTACCAAGTTGTCACTGTACACAGTGTATATTCATAGCTACAACTTAGTAGAAGCTTGCAACTCATTTCTTCTGTGTTTTTACTCCTGGCTTTTGGCTGCCTGGTTTGCCATTCTAGAAACAGGTCCGCGTTTCGATATTTAGCCTAGCTGGAGTACAGAGAAGCCTGGGGTGCTGTCAGTGTCCTTTTGGTTTCCTCAGGGTCTGTTGCAGCCAGACCAAGTCCTTGTCAAACTTCCTGCCACTCTGCAGAGGTTTAACAAGGTAAAGAGTGAAGGACTCCCGAAGTGGATTTCGTACTTTCTATGAGTGGAATTGGGTAATTGGTTAGGTTAGTGATTTTCCAGAAAGCTCTCATTTTTTTCAATTCTTTGTAATTAAAAATTTTATTTCATTAATTTTTTTTTTGTTTTTTTTTTTTTGTGGAGCATGATTGTGCATAGTCCTAGCTATTCAGGAGGCTGAGGTGGGAGGATTGCCTGAGCCTGGGAGGTTGAGGCTGCAGTGAGCTGTGATCTTTTTCCAGGAAGCTCACAAACATTTAAAAAAATTTTTTGTAATTAAAAGATTTTTTGCATTAAAAAAGTTTTTTTTATTAGCTGGGCATGATTGTGGACGCTTATAATCCCAGCTGCTCAGGAGGCTGAGGTGGGAGGGATTGGTTGAGCCTGGAAGGTTGAGGCTGCAGTGAGCTGTGATCTCACCAGTGCACTCTAGCCTGGGTGACACAGTGAGACCTTGTTTAAAAAAGTTAAACAAAAAACAAACTGAGATGAGATCTCACTTTGTGGACCAGGCTGGTCTCAAACTCCTGACGTCAAGCCATCCTCCTGCCTTGGCCTCCCAGAGTGCTGGGCTTACAGGTGTAAGCCATTGTGCCCAGCCAGCTCCCGAATACTTAAGGTGCTTGATTCTGAGACTGGCATATACACTGGATTTTTCTTGGGGTCCCACCTTGGAATTCCAGTGCACAGCAGTTTGAGAACCACTGTCTGGGGTTTGTTCTTCTGTACAGGCTCCGGTAAGACAGACTAGTCCTTGCCTATAACTTGAGAGATAAAAGTATTTCTCTCCAGGCACTGGAGTCCAAACTCGCTTCCTGCCGGAACCTCGTGTACGATCAGTCCCCAAACCGAACCGGTGGCCCAACCTCTGGGCGGAGCAGCAAGAACAGAGATGGTGGTGAGAGACGGCCGAGCAGCAGCAGTGTGCCTTTGGGCGATAAGGGGTCAGTACCTTCTAATAAACCTCTCGCTTGCGGGAAGAACCCGCCTACCCCAGGCAAGAAACACTCACCCCCAGCGCACAGCCATGTGTCTTTTTAAATTATAGGATTATTTCAGCAAACCTTACCCTCTCCTCTGCTCCCTGCAGGCAGCATTAGGTGGTGTCTTGTGGCTTGGACAAAGGGCTGGAGAGAGGGTCTTGTTTTGTGAGACAGGGTCTCACTTTGTCACCCAGGCTAGATTACGATGGTGAGATCATGGCTCACCCTCTGCCTCCCAGCTCAGTCTTCCCACCTCAGTCCCCTGAGTAGCTGGGAGTACAGGTGTGTGCCACCATACCTGGCTAAGTTTTTGTATTTTTTCTAAAGACAGGGTTTTGCCATGTTGCTGAGTTTGGTCTCAAACTCTGAACTTCAAGCGATCCTCACCCTTCATCCTCCCAAAGTGCTGGGACGACAGGTGTGGGATACCATGCCTGGCCAAGAGGGTCATTTCTGTCATTTGATTCTACAGCTGCTTCTCTTGGTTACACTGTGAGAATGTCCTGTATGAAACCCTTATTTGGGCCAGGTGTGGTGTCGCATGCCTTTAATCCCAGCAGTCTGGGAGGCCAAGGCAGGTGGATCACTTGAGGTCAGGAGTTCAAAACCAGTCTGGGCAACATTGGTAAAACACCATCTCCACCAAAAAATAGAAAAATTAGCCAGGCATGGTAGCATGTGCCTATAGTCCTAGCTACTCGGGAGGCTGAGGAAGGAGAATCATTTGAACCCTGGAGGCAGAGATTGTAGTGAGCCAAAATTGTGCCTCTGCACAGCAGCCTGGGCGACAGAGCAAGACTCCATATCAAAAAGTTAGTAATTAAATAAAAATAAAGCCCTTATTTGGGGAATTGAGCATCAATCACGGCTCTGCTTACCCTGAAGTTTTTTTTTTTTTTTTTTGAGACAGAGTTTTGCTCTGTCGCCTATGCTGGAGTGCAGTGGCATGATCTCAACTCACTGCAACCTCTGCCTCCCAGGTCCAAGCAATTCTCCTGCCTCAGCCTCCTGAGGAGCTGGGATTACAGGCGTGTGCCACCACACCCAGCTAGTTTTTTGTATTTTTAGTAGAAACGGGGTTTCACTGTTAGGATGGTCTTGATCTCCTGACCTTGTGATCCACCCACCTCGGCCTCCCAACGTGCTGGGATTGCAGGCATGAGCCGCTGCAACCGGCCTTTGTTTTTTCCTTTTAAAATCTGTAGAACTTTCGAGAAACTGGCACTAACTTCTAGCCAGACTATGTTCCTGAAACCAGCCACCCGGTGGGACAGCACAGATCTGACCTCTAACAGTATCATTGATTTTCTTGCCTAAAGAAAGTCAGGGCCAGGCACAGTGGCTCGCACTTGTAATCCCAGCACTTTGGGAGGCTGAGGCCAGTGGATCAATTGAGCTCAGGAGGTTGAGGCCGCAGTGAGCCATGTTCCCAGCCACTGCACTCCAGCCTGGGTGATGAAGCTGAGACCTTGTCTCAGGAGAAAAAAAAAAAAAAGGGGGGGCAGCTTTCAGATTCAGGAATTCTGCAAGGTGTGTGTCTGCCATCTGTCTGGGCCCCAAGCCATAGGAATTTGATGGGTTTGCAGCAGACACGTGGCAGGAAACTAAGAATCTTTTCCATGGCATGCACATAACTTTTAGACCTTTACATGTGGATTTTTAGGCCAGGTGCAGTGGCTGAGACCTGTAATCCCAGCACTTCAGGAGGCAGAGGAGGGTGGATCACTTGAGGCCAGGAGTTCACAAGACCAAACTGGGCAACATGGTGAAACCCTGTCTCTACTAAAAATATGAAAATTAGCCAGGCATGGTGGTGGATGCCTGTAGTCCCAGCTACTCCGGTGACTGAGGCACAAGAATCACTTGAACCCAGGAGGCGATGGTTGCAGTGAGCCAAGGTTGTACCACTGCACTCCAGTCTGGGCAACAGAGTGAGGCTCTTTCTCAAAAAAAAAAAAAAAAAAAAATTCTGTTTTTTTTTTGTTCTTTTTTTCCCCCGATATGAGACAAGGTTTTGCTGAGTCTCCCAGGCTGGAATGCAGTGGTGCGACCATAGCTCACTGCAGCCTCATCTTCCTGGGCTCAAGCCATATTGCCTCAGCCTCCCAAGTAGCTGGGACTGTAGGTGCACACCACTACCCCTGGCTAATTTTTTTTATGTTTTATAGAAAGTCTTGCTATGTTGCCTAGACTGTTCTCAAACCTCCTGGCTTTGAGTTTCAGAATATACCTCTGAGACTGTAGTCTGCTTCTCATTGAGATTTCTAGAAGTGAGTTTTCTGGTTGATTTTTTTCAGGCAATCCTCCCACCTTGGCCTACCAAGTGCTGGGGATTACAAGCATGAGCCACCATGCCTGGCCTTTTTTTTGAGACAGGGTCTCACTCTGTCATCCGGGCGAGACTGCAGTGGCGTGATCTTGGCTTACTGCAACCTCCACCTTCCGGGCTCAAGCGATCCTTCCGCCTCAGCCTCCCAAGTAGCTGGGACTACACATGCAGGCCACCACACCCAGCTAATTTTTGTTTGCATTTTTTGTAGAGACAGGGTCTCACTGTGTTGCCCAGGCTGTAAAACAAACAATAGGTAAGAGATGGATTTTTCTAGTGGGTCTGAGACTGGGCGTTTTGTGTGACCTTGGAATCTGAGAGCCAGGTAGCCAGTGTCCTCTTCTTCATTTCACAGGAGAGAAAATTGAGACCCTGTGAGACCCTGCTCCCGACTCTTGATGGTCACCCTTATAACTCTGTGGGCCCCGGTGCTAGCCAGTTTGTCACAGCTGTCATGTCAGCTTAATTTGGTTTGCTCTGTCTGAAGGTTGGGGAAGCGCCTGGAATTTGGGAAGCCGCCTTCACACATGTCTTCATCGCCGCTGCCGTCAGCCCAGGGGGTAGTCAAGATGTTGCTTTAGGAAAACCACGGAAGCTGAAGCTCTTGGTGTCGGTGCAGGAGTCGTTCCTTTTTGTCGTCTTTTTTACGCTAGGTTTTATTTTAAGTTAGTTTGAGAAATAAGAGCAGTCTCCGTAGTTCGCTTTGCGGCCCAAGCCAATGACTGAGGCCATCACCTGTGCTCTGGGGTTTGTCCCTGGGAAATGTCTCCTCATCCCTGCCTGCCAGTGTGTGCATTGCAAAGAGGGACAAATTGGGCTCTCTGGGAAGGGCTCTAAGGTGTTGGTGATGAGGCTACCCTGTTGTTTCTGTTTTTGAGATAGAGTCTCACTCTGTCGCCCAGGTTGGAGTGCAGTGGCGTGATCTCAGCTCACTGCAGCCTCCGCCTCCTGGGTTCAAACCGTTCTTGTGCCTGAGTCTTCCAGGTAGCTGGGATTACAGGCAGCCACCACCAGGCCTGGCTAAATTTTTTGTATTTTTAGTAGAGACGGGGTTTTGCCATGTTGCCGAGGGTGGTCTTGAACTCCTGGCCTCAAGTGATCCTCCCACCTTGGCCTCCCAGAGTGCTAGGATTTCAAGTGTGAACCGTTGCTCTCATACCCCATCATGTTGAGCTAAGCCAAGCAGAGTCCTGATTGGTCTTTTTTTTTTTTTTTTTTTTTTTTTTGAGACAGTCATGCTCTTGCCCTGTTTCGTCCAGGCTGGAGTGCGGTGGTGCGATTTCGGCTCACTGCAGCCTCTGCCTCCCAGGTTCAAGCGATTCTCCTATCTCAGCCTCCTGAGTAGCTGGGACTACAGGAGTGTGCCACTACACCTGCTAATTTTGTATGTTTAGTTTTAGTGAGAAACGGAGTTTCACCATGTTGGCCAGGCTGGTCTTGAACTCCTGGCCTCAAGTGATCCTCCCGTCTCAGCCTCCCATAGTGCTGGAATTACAGGCGTGAGTCACTGTGTCTGGCCCTGATTGGTCTTGACAAGTGTTGTTAATGTCCCAAGTCTCCTTAAACGTGGGATGGAGCTTCTCTCAGAGACTCTTCCCCCAGCCCCCAACCAGCTGGAATTGTCTTCCAGAACAAAATCTCCCAATGCTTTGTGGTGTACTGAAATCATGTCTAATAACCAAGAACAGAACAGTCACATGCCCTTTTAAAAACTGTGGAATAGGCCGGGCGTGGTGGCTTAGGCCTATAATCCTAGCACTTTGGGAGGCCGAGGTGGGTGGATTACCTGAGGTCAGGAGTTTAAGACCAGCCTGGCCAACATGGTGAAACCCTGTCTCTACTAATAATATAAAAAATTAGCTGGGTGCAGTGGTGGGCACCTGTAATTCCAGCTACTCAGGAGGGTGAGGCAGGAGAATTGCTTGAACCTGGGAGGCAGAGGTTGCAGTGAGCCAAGATGGCGCTACTGTCCTCCAGCCTGGGCAACAGAGTGAGACTCCGTCTCCAAAAAAAAAGAAAAAAAAAAAAAAAGTGGCATAAACCTCTGAGACGGTAGCCTTCTTCTCATTGAGATTTCTAGAGGTGTGTTTGAGTTTTCAGAGTAATTTTCCAGACCAACCAGCATCAGTGGGAAATCTGTCCTCTTTTGGCAAACTGCAATCATTCGTTTTCCTGAGTCCCCTAGTGGGACGGGGGGAATTCTGCCTCAGGACCCTGAGGGGTCTTTGGGGGTGGCCATGGTAATGCAGCCACTAAGCCAGGACTTCATTCAAAGTCATAATGAAGTAACCAGGGTGATCTTCAAATAAGAATAAAGCACGAGATCATTGTTGGAGGCTTCCTTGTCAAAGACGTGAACACGGGATTTCCAACACACCACGGTGTGTCCGGTCACCACTGCGTGTTAGGAGCTGCTGTCTCTTTGGGACACAAGTTAAAGAACACACTAATTTCTGGAGTGCGCCTGCAGCTTCACGGCCTTCATTTTGTTACTAAGTTATTTTCTGGAAGAACAGCAAAAATTTCAGGTTGAAAGCAGAACTTTCCAAGTGCTACTGAAATTCTGCAGAGAATTAAGCTGCAATGGTAGGTTTCTTACCCTAGAAACATCCTAACCTGTATCCATAAAAGATGTCCTTTTATTTTTTTTAAAAGATCAATAAAATCAAGAGAAGTGAATGTTGAACTGGTTTGGGCTGGTGGTCAAAGAGGCTTTGTATGTTTGTACTTCTATGTTTTCTCATAGAGTGGTGAAAAACTTTTTTTAGCCAAGTCATAAAATGTGAAAAAATCTTTTTAAAATTTTCTATTCAAGCCAGGTTTTTAGAAATGTACATGGGATGTGTTTGTGCGTCATTCAAGGCATATTAGCATCTGGTCACAGGGTGGAGTCCTCCGTTGCCATGTTTCCTGTCTCCCAAATCTGTCTGATCCCACGGAGTTGGTGGTGTACCGCATTGTTTGTGTTGAACAGAGCCTTGCAGGCATGTCTGTCTAAAACACTCAAGCTGAAAGAAGGATAGGGTCTACAGCTTGTTTTTATGGCCCTTACTCTAAGAATGATTTATTACCTTTTTAAGGGTTGTTTTAAAAAAGATGAATATTCGGCAAGACCATATGTAGCCTGTAAAGGCTAAAATACTATCTGACTGGGTGGTGGTGGTGTGTGAGACAGGGTCTTACTGTTCTAGGCTGCAGTGCAGTGGTATGATCGTAGCTCACTGCAGCCTCGAACTCCTGACTAACATCCTCCTGCCTCAGCCTTCCAAGTAGTTGGGAGTACAGGTGTGCACTATCCTGCCTGGTTTACTTACAAAAACTTTTTTTTATAGGGATGGGGGTCTCTCTTGGCCAGGCTGGTTTCCAACTCATGGCCTAAAGTGATCTTCCCATCTCAGCCTCCCAAAGTGCTGCGATTACAGGTGTGAGCCACTGTACCCAGCCATCATCTGACCTTTTGTAGAAAGTGTTTACTGACTCATTGGGAAGACCTTGTGTTTTAAAAAATCAAGGAAATCCTGTATTTTTCATATGATACTGATTTTGATGAGTGAAGATGTTCTTCCCAATCATCTTCAAGGCAGGGGGCAGTGGCCCTTGGACCACACATCGCCTTATTTCTCTTCCCCCGCCCTCCCCGCCGAATGGCCCAATAACCCCCGTTAGACAGTCTCACTTTGCATCTCTGCTCTGCTCTTTTGCTGGCTGTGGGGTCATAGGCAATTGATTTCACCTCTCTAGGCCTCAGTTTCTCCATTCATGAAATAACCCTGACATCAGAGAGTCTTTGGGACAATGAAGCAAAACCCAGCTTTCCCCAACTTCTTTTCCTCTCTAGAAGACAGCTCAACAGAACAGCCAACGACACTGTGATTTATAACCGTTTATTAGTGAAGGTGTTTCTAAGCACAGTCAGGGTGTAAACAGTGCAGCACTCCTGCTCCCCTCCGTGGGAGCAGCGTCTCCTTTTCAATTCATGTGGCTACAGAAGGCACTTGGTGAACTGTGCGTGTCTGAGGTGTGGAAACCAGGAGAGGAGGAAAGAAATCTCAAAGGCCTGATGTGAGAAGTTGGAAAGGTTCGCAGGTTAGGGAATGAAGGGGGGGGTGGTGGCGGCGACACCCATTTCGGTGACTTTCTCCCCATTTCATGTAAACAAAATTGCCAGGGACCAGTTACCATGGATATGTTTTTCTAAAAACTCAATGTCTGCACAATCCATAGAACTGGAGGATATATGTTTCCTGTTGGGTTTTTCTCATCTCTTACATCATACAAACTTCAATTTATACCTAGAATACAGGGGTAGTGGGGGTGGGTGTTGTTGAGACAGGATCTCTGTTGCCCAGGCTGGAGTACAGTGATGCAATTACAGCTCACTGCATTTTCGAACTCCTGGGCTCGAGCGATCCTCCTGGCTCAGCCTCCGTAGTAGCTGGGACCACAGGCGTGTACCACCACGCCCAGCTTATTTTGAAATTTTTGGATAGACAAGGTTTCACTACGTTGCCCAGGCTGGAGAGTGGTGGTTTTTGTATTTCTTGTGTGAAAGGTGTCTGTGATGTTTGGAATTTGAGAATGGATTTAGACAATGCTAAGTACAGTCTGCTGGGTTTTGCTTTGTTTCGGGTTCTTTGGTTTTTGGTTTTTCTTGCCGTGGTGTAAAACTCTAGAAAGTTGCTTATTCACTGGCCTTGGTTCCGTTGAAGTCTGCATCTCGAGTGTCCATTTCCTCCTCAGAACCATCTGCATTTTCAATAACTCGACGTCCTCCAGACCTTCTAGAAGGAACGAAAGAGGTCTCGTTTCCTCGCCTGTGGGTTGTAAGAAAACACATTTCTTTAGCAAAGAAACCTTCATGGTTGGGATAGATTTTTTATAAATCTATTTTAAACTTGTAGCTGTAGTCCTGTTGCAATATACATCTATTTTTTTATGGCAGAAAACACGGCACAAATAAGATGCAGGTATTCAAGTTGAAGTCAACAAATCCTGGCCAGTCTTAAGGCATGATTGATTGAATTTAATCAGCTGAAATTGGTTGTGGGGAGTGGAAAAGGTTTTTGAAAGCAAGACTATCTGCTTTTAAAAATGTCAGGCTTGGTCATTTGAGAACCCCCAGGATTCTGGTCTTTGATTTAGAATAGGAAAAAAAACCCAAAAACCAAGTTGGGGATTTTGTCTTCTGACTTTATTCATAGCCCACGGGGCAGAGATGAAGAGAGAACATACTGTTTTTCTTCTGTATGTCCTCACCCCCATTCGCCTTAGAGGTGGATTTTCAAGATTTGAATTGGAAGGTGAAATGGACAAGGGCAGCCTTGAGAGAGGGGGAGGTGAGGGACACAGAGGGGCTCCCTGGTTAAAAGGCAGGACAGCGCGTCTTGCTGGTGTGGAGCTTCCTGGACTGAGTCTTCCCCACTGCAGGGACTGCTGCATCTGTTTTGCTGACCGTGGAACACACCACACATGGCATAAAACAGGTGCCCAATGATTATCAGAAAAGGAGATTATACGTGTTAATCCAAAGTGGATTATTTTATTGACATGAGGTCTTGATATTGTTGCCCAAGCTAGTCTTGAACTCCTGGGCTCAAGCAGTGCTCCTAACTTGGCGTCCCAAAGTGCTGGCATTACAGGTGTGGGCCACCACACCTGGCCTCCAAAGTGGATTTAAAAAAACTTGAAGACAAGAGTCTCTGTCACCCAGGCTGGAGTGCTGTGGCATGATCTCGGCTCACTGCAACCTCCGCCTCCTGGGTTCCCGCAATCCTTAAACCTCAGCCTCCTGAGTAGCTGGGCATACAGGCACACACACACCACCACGCCTGGCTAATTTTTGTATTTTTAGTAGAGGGGGGATTTTGCCATGTGATGCGGACTGGTCTCAACTCCTGGCCTCAAACAATCCACCTGTCTCAGCCTCTCAAAGTGTTGGGATTAGAGGTGTGTGCCAGTGTGCCTGGCCTCTGAGGTGGATTTTAGCTCCAGCCGGTAGGACACCCCTCCCTCTCTCCTTACTACTCCCATCTCCTCTCTGCCCTGGTTCTCTAAGTTTATCACCTCGACTTCACAAGAAGGGCTGGTCATGTGAGGGGAGACTTTGGGTAGGAGGAGGGGAGTGGGCAGAAGGAGGAAAAATCAGACCCGCCTTGTTGCTGACCTGCACTGTTCGGAAGAAACACTTAACTCTTCTCAGCGACTGCAACAAATAATCATGTTGGGTTCTGGCCATGTGGCCCTGTTTGACCTGAATTGGAAGACAGGTCTTATTTTAGGACATCAAAAAAGCAAGCAGACTTTTGCTCCCTACACAAAGGCTGGACAAGAAGCCACAAGGATGAACACAACTCAGTGACTGATTCTTCAGTCAAAAGGAACAACTCGGCCGGGTGCAGTGGCTCACGCCTGTAATCCCAGCACTTTGGGAGGCCGAATCGGGCGGATCACGAGGTCAGGAGATCGAGACCATCCTCGCTAACATGGTGAAACCCCGTCTCTACTAAAATACAAAAAAATCAGCCAGGTGTGGTGGCACACACCTGTAGCCCCAGCTACTTCAGAGGCTGAGGCAGGAGAATGGCTTGAACCTGGGGGGTGGAGCTTGCAGTGAGCTGAGATGGCGCCACTGCACTCCAGCCTGGGCAACAGGGCGAGACTTCGTCTCAAGAAAAAGAAACAACTCAGACAGGTAAGATTAGAGGTGTAAGCAAGACCCAGAGATTCATGATCGCTGAGAAGAGGAACTCCCAGTATGACCCTTTTGTTGACAGAAGATGGGAGAGGCCCCAGCTGGGAAAGCCCACCTGGCTGTAAAGGATGGGGCTTCCGGCAGTGCAGGAATCAGGAATAAAGACTTAAAAGTTGCAGCCACTCCAAAGTAAACAGTCCTAGTCCAGCTTCAGAGAGAAGCTTCTGGACTTGCAGCCCTGCTAGAGAACTCTCCATCCTCCTCTCTCTAGACGTGACCCTCAAGTCTTTCTTTTAGCACTGTCTTGCAAGCACTTGACTCAGAAGGATCCCCAAATTCAGAGCAGACAGCAGCAGCAATTTGGCCGTTCCCTGTACGCTCCCCGCACAGCTCGCTTCCTTACAGTTTTAACTCCAGGTTCAAAACCTGATGGGCTGGCCAGGTGCAGCAGCTCATGCCTGTAATCCCAGCACTTTGGGAGGCCGAGGCGGGGTGGATCGCTTTTGAGGTCATTTGTTCAAGACCATCCTGGCCAACATGGTGGTGGGCGCCTGTCATCCCAACAACACAGGAGGCTGGGGCAGGAGAATTGCTTGAACCCAGGAGGCAAAGGCTGCAGTGAGCCAACATTGTGCCACTGCACTTCAGCCTGGGTGACAGCAAGACTGTCTTTTAAAAAAACAAAAACCAGCTGAGCTAACCTGGAGCTGGGAAGTAGTCCCTAACCTTCTCATCAGTGCTCCAGGCACACACTTTTTGGCTCTTGGAAGAGTCCATTTGCTAACTGGAAAAGCTTAATGGATAAATTTGCTCCCTTGGCTCCCTTGACCTAAGAAATACATTGTGCCCTGAGTCATTGGAAGCTGCTTGCTTGGCTGTCAGCCTGCAAGACACTCTGTTTTGGCTCAAGTGCTTTTCTTGGAACTGGTTGCAAATCCTAGACCAAGGTTGGCACCAACTATACTTGTTACAGGAACTAAGGGACTCCCTCTAAAGGTTTTCTTAAAGGGTCTGATCCTGGAGAATCTGTTTTTTTGTGGGTTTTTTTGAGATGGAGTTTCACTGTCTCACCCAGGCTAGAGTGCAGTGGCGCAATCTTGGCTCACTGCAGCCTCTGCCTCCCAGGTTCAAGTGATTCTTTTGCCTCAGCCTTCTGAGTAACTGGGACTACAGATGTGTGCCACCTCAACTGGCTAATTTTTGTATTTTTAGGAGAGATGAGGTTTCACCATGTTGGCCAGGCTGGTCTTGAACTCCTGACCTCAAGTAATCCATCTGCCTCAGCCTCCCGAAGTGCTGGGATTATAGGCGTGAGACACTGCGCCTGGCCTAGCATTTGGATTCTATTCCTGGACCCAACTTATCCAAGGCCTCAGGAATCAACTTGAATGTAAGCACCTGCTGCTTTGCAAGGACTTGGTTTCCCACTGACCGCTGGGTTCTGCACATCAGCCAACCCTGGAATTCGGCTTATCCTGTGATCCCAGTGAGCTGGCAGGAGAGCTGCTCGAAGTGTCCCAGAGCCTCATCTGCTCCCCCACAAAACTGGCTCTTAACAAGACCTCACCCCATGCTAAAATTTAAGTATTTTGGTGGTGACAGCAAAGCTGA
This sequence comes from Chlorocebus sabaeus, assembly GCF_047675955.1. NCBI lineage: Eukaryota > Metazoa > Chordata > Mammalia > Primates > Cercopithecidae > Chlorocebus > Chlorocebus sabaeus. The sequence continues at coordinate 14,865,624 of NC_132908.1, forward strand.
GATTCTCCAAAAATGAAGATGCACACAAATGATGGTTGGTTTGGCCTCTCCACGAGGTGAAAGAAGTCAGATCCACATTGCCTAACTTCACCTATGAAAAGTTGTTCATCATGCCTGTAATCCCAACATTTTGGGAGGCCAAGGTGCACGGATCACCTGAAGTCAGGAGTTGGAGATCAGCCTGGCCAACCTGGTGATATTCTATCTCTAATAAAAATACAAAAATTAGCTGGGTGAGGTGGCAGGTTCTTGTAATCCCAGCTACTCAGAAGGCTGAGGTAGGAGAATCGCTTGAATCCGGGAGGCGGAGGTTGCAGTGAGCCAAGATTGCACCATTGCACTCCAGCCTGGGAGACAGCGAGACTCCGTCTCAAAAAAAAAAAAAGTTGTTTCAAGTCCCAGAGAAGCAGAGACCTCTTTGTGCTTTCTTGGGAAGGGCCCTGTGTGCATCCTCGAGTCTTGGGTGTCCATTCCCCATTCCCTGAACATGTACGTGCCAGTGAAGTCTCCAGAAAAGGCTCTGCCAGGACTGTGCTTGGCTTTGCGGTGGTCAGCTTCCACCCCATGTGCTGAAAATGCAGTTTGTAGTTAGACATCACTCAAGCCACGTGCAGCCCCTGGCATTTGTCAGACATAGCAGTGAGCTCATTTCCTTTGCGGACAAGCCTGTGAAAGCTGAATCGTGGGAGGACTGGTTGCTGCGCTGCAGTTACCATGAACTTTGTGATTTCTGACTTGTGACCCAGACCAGCCAACTAGAAGCCAAGTACATTCTCTAGGAATGTGCCCAGATAGTGGAACTGTCATATTCACTCAGTGGTGTATCTTCACTGGACAAGGGAGGACAGCACTGCTGAGTGCCCTGACAGTGTAAGAGTGGCTTTTGGCATGAAGAAAAATCCAAGCCCCACACAGCCTCTGACATCTCGTCAAGATGCAGTGATAAGGGCACACTGTTGGGTGTCATGTCACATGCACTGCCCAGAGGCAGGAAGGACAGTGGGTCAAGAGATGAGGTCAATTTGTCATCCTGATCTTGGTTTCAATGAAAGACAGCTTTGCACTAAGATATCCAAGCCTTCAGATTTTGCAGGAATTTTGTGGAAATGTGCAAGGGTTTAAAAATCGGGGTGGGCAGAGGGGCGCACTGGGCAGAAAGGAAATAGATACTGAGACAACACACAGCTGCGAAGCTGAAGGCATGATACCTGGTGCATCATTGCGAAGTTTCCTGTTGGGGGGGCCCTCTGAAACAGAGAGAGAATCCCCGGAGGTTACCATCAGCAAACGAAAAGGAGCCCAGTTAAGTATATTCTTAATTGTTAAAGACATTTGCTTTGATTTAATAATTAAAGGCACTCTTTTTTGAGATGGAGTCTTGCTCTGTCACCCAGGCTGGAGTGCTGGGCTGCAATCTTGGTTCACTGCCACCTCTAGGTCCCTGATTCAAGCGATCCCCTCACCTCAGCCTTGTGAGTAGCTGGGATTACAGGCATGCCCCACCATGCTTGGCTAATTTTTGTATTTTTAGTATAGATGGGGTTACACTATGTTGGCCAGGCTGGTCTCAAACTCCTGACATCAAGTGATCCTCCTGCCTTGGCCTCCCAAAGTGCTGGGATTTGGGATTACAGGCATGAACCACCACACCTGGCATTAAAGGCATCCTTAAGTCAACCTTGCAGTGAATCATCTGATGCCAAGAGCCCTTGGTGAGGCTGGTACATGAAAAGATAAGCAGTTTTTTGATCCTCTGTCACCCAGGATGGAGTGCAGTGGCGTGATGTATCTCTGCTGACTGCAACCTCCGCTTCCCCGGTTCAAGCAATTCTCCTGCCTTGGCCTCCTGAGTAGCTTGGATTACAGGCATGCACCACCATGGCCGGCTAATTTTTGTATTTTTAGTAGAAACGGAATTTCACCACGTTGGCCAGGCTGGTCTCGAACTCCTGACCTCAGGTGATCCACCCACCTTGGCCTCCCAAAGCGCCGAGATAACAGGTGTGAGCCACCACACCCGGCCTACTTTTTTAAATAGAAAGGAAAATGTCTGTCCTTTAGAGCTACTTTTAAGAACCTCCTATAAATCCCATGATTGCATACCTGTTCAGGGAAGTAAAAGCATTTGAGCAAGCTAGTTTGAAAAATCAGTGTCGGAACAGAAGCCAAGAAGCCCCAGGCAAGGCACCTGCAGCCACATCTCCCTTGATGTATGATTAGTTGCTTTTCATTCGCTTTGGGGCCTCTAGCAAGAGGGGAGAGGTGGAGGCCTTGTGCGGCTCTTGTCGGAGGTAACCGGGCGTGTACCAAGTGGTAGGTAGGTGGGTCTGGCTTTAGAGTAAGGCTTGTATTGAGATGTGTCTGGCTGATAAAACTTGGTGAAATTTGCACTGCAATTCCTTCTTGGCTGAGGAGCCAGGCATGCTTACTAACCTCCCTTAGGGCCCTAGTACCCAGTTTTATGGTTTTGTGCACCTTAAAAAGAAGGCAGGACAGACCTTCGACCTGCATTACGTGTGTGTTCGTGTCGGAACTGGCAAAAACGGTCTTTTTGTTCCACTCTGCCCTTGGCTGCCCAAAAAGGCTCAAGTGTTTGGGACAGAGCCCACAGGGGATATCCAGCATGTGCTCAAGAATCACTGGGCCGGCTGGGCGCAGTGGCTCATGCCTGTAACCCCAGCACTTTGAGAGGCCAAGGCAGGCAGATCGTGTGAGGCCAGGAGTTTGAGACCAGCCTGGACAACATGGTAAAACCCTGTCTCTACTAAAAATACAAAAATTAGCCAGACATGGTAGTGTGCTCCTGAATCCCAGCTACTTGAGAGGCTGAGGCAGGAGAATTGCTTGAACCCGTGAGGCGGAGGTTGCAGTGAACTGGGGTCACGCCACTGCACTCCAGCCTGGCGACAGAGCTAGACTGTGTCTAAAAATAAATAATAAAAATAAAAATTAAAAAAAAAATCACTGGGCCTGAGAAAGGGAACCAGAGACAGCAGTGGGGTAGAGAGTCAGAGTGGCTGTGTCCCCATCCCTCAGCCCAGCCACTCAGGAGGGGTGGGGGACCTGTTGCCAGCAGAGCACATCCAAGGGTTATTTTTTTTTGGGGGGACAGAGTCTTGCTGTGAAGGCTGGAGTGTGGTGGCGTAATCTTGGCTCACTGCAGCCTCCACCTCCTGGGTTGCAAGTGAGTCTCCTGCCTCAGCCTCCCGAGTAGCTAGGATTACAGGCATCTGCCACCATGCCCAGCTAACTTTTGTGCTTTTAGTAGAGACGGGGTTTCACCATGTTGGCCAGGCTGGTCTCGAACTCCTGACCTCAGGTGACCCACCCACCTCGGCCTCCCAAAGTGCTGGGATTACAGGCGAGAGCCACTGCACCTGGCTCCTAGAGGTCTTCACAGTGACAATAGCTCTCCCTCAACCATGGGAGATGCTTCCGGGCCCCAGCTGTACTGTGGGAGCTTAGGCCTGGTTTCTCTCCTGTCCATGGGGGGCCAACAGGCCCTCGCCCTACAGCGAGTGGGGCTCTTCCCTGAAGGCTTGGTGCCCTGCTTCAGCTGCTGTCTTCCCCTTTTCAGAGGGGTTTGGCTTTTTCCCTGTCTTGTGCAGTGGTCCCTAAACTCTAGAGGTGATTTCAGATGGCTTCCGGGCATGCCATGCGGTAACTGAACTGCACCCTGAGAAAGTCATTTCCTTTCCAACTTTTTAAAACAGGTCAAATTATTATGTCAGAGAGAGTCTATTTGGGGCTAATGGCTGTTGTCACTCCCTTTATAATGGAGAAGTAGCCTTCTGGCCTTGGTGATGAAGTTGTGGCCACAGTAGCTAGATGCTGAACTTGATACTCTTTTCATCGTATTAATTTCATTGTGACCGGTTGATAGAGGTGATGCTGGTTTAAATATATAGGGGTGGTATGTTTTATTTGCAATTATATGCATGTATGATTAAAAATTAAAAAGAAAAGATCAAGTCATCAGTATTAAAGGTGGTAAGAGGTTTAGCACATGGCTGTGGTGGTATGAGAATGAAGCGGGGGAAATATCTAGGACCTGAGGGATAAAGGTTCACTTTGCCTGGCGCTGTCCTAGACATTGGAGATTTTTTTTTTTTTGGAGATCGAATTTTGCTCTGTCACCCAGGCTGAAGTGCAGTGACACAATCTCGGCTCACTGTAACCTCTGCCTCCCAGCTTCAAGCGATCCTCCTGCCTCAGCCTCCCGAGTAGCTGGGATTACAGGCGCGCCCCACCACACCTGGCTGATTTTTGTATTTTTAGTAGAGACGGCGTTTCACCATGTTGATCAGGCTGGCCTGGAACTCCTGACCTCCGGTGATCTACCTGCGTTGGCCTCCCAAAGTGCTGGGATTACAGGGGTGAGCCACTGCACCCAGCCTGGGCAGGACTGTTTAGGGCAAGTTGACCAGATTCTCCCACAGATGGGATGTGTAGGGCATAAAGGAGACAAAAATGTTAAGAAGGATCACGAGGTTTCGGATCTGAATTATTGGCAACTTCATTTTAGCTGCTCGGCTGGAGAGAGGGGCCAGTTTGGGGGTGAAGAGGTTCATTCAGTCAGGGCTTGGGGTACAGCACGTTTGGTGTGAGCTGCCTACAGTCATCCATGTGGGAATGGGAGGCCAGTCTGAGGTTCTAGGAAGAAGCTAGGGCTTCTCAAAGATGAACTGAGGAGTCATTAGATACAGATGGAATTCTAAAGCGCCAAGACTAGTTGAGACCTCTCACCTAGAACAGGGGACAGAGATGAAAAGAGAACTAAGGCCAGGTGCGGTGGCTCACTCCTGTAATCCCAGCACTTTGGGAGGCCGAGGCAGGTGGATCACGAGGTCAGGAGTTCAAGACCAGCCTGAGCAACATGGTGAAACCCATCTCTACTAAAAATACAAAAATTAGCCGAAAATAGCTTGAACCAGGAGGCGGAGGTTGCAGTGAGCTGAGATAGTGCTACTTCACTCCAGCCTGGGCAACAGCGCAAGACTGCATCTCAAAAGAGAACTAAGTTGATACCCTAGGGCACTCCGGTGGTAAGCAGGTTTTGAGATGAGGGATCAGCAGAGGAGAGAAAGAGGGACAACCCCACAGATTGGGGGGACAGGCAGGTGAGGATGGTGTCTGGGAAGTCCAGGGAAGCAAGTGAATCAGGCCAGACGCATGATGGGCTGCGTCACGTGCTGCTGCCCTGTCAGAGGACATCTGGCCATTGGTGTCGCCTGTGGGAGGCTTCTGGGAGAGTGACGGGTGGGGGCGAGGGGAACCAGCAGCTCTTCACAGTTTTTTTTTTTTGAGACCGAGTCTCATTCTGTCACCCAGGCTGGACTGCAACCTCTGTCTCCCGGTTTTAAGCCATGCTTGTGCCTCAGTCTCCTGAATAGCTGGGACTACAGGCATGTGCCGCCACAGCTAATTTTTATATTTTTTGGTAGAGACAGGATTTTGGCATTCACATATGTTTTGTAGTAAGGGTAGCAAGGTAGATGTGGGGCTAAGAGGTTGTTCCATTTGCTGATGGAGCAAATGAAAGAGAAAACCTTGCAAAGTAAGGATTTTTGGAGCCATGTGCTTGAGTGAACAAGAGGGCTGGGTCCATTGGAGGTGTTGGCCTTGGTTGGTGCCAGAGGGTTCAGCACAGAAATGGAAAAAAAGAAGTGTGCAGAGGTGCAGCGAGGTAGGGTGATGAGGCAGTGGGAGCTTGTGCACGTTTCATGATCATTTCTGCTTTTGATTTAAGTAGGAAGTAAGGTCCCCAGCTGACAGTGACAATGGGGAGGAGCGATAACAAGTTCAAAGAAAAAGTGAAAAGAGCAGAGAGTGAGAAGATAAGTAAGGGGTATGGAAGACCCCTGAGAAGGCCTGCTCTGTGGGAAAAGATGGAGAATGGGTTTTGGGTTTTTTGAGACAGGGTCTCACTCTCTCATCCAGGGTAAGTGCAGTGGCTAGATCATGGCTCACTGCAGCCTTGACCTCTGGGGCTCCACTGATCCTCCCACCTCTGCCTCCTGAGTAGCTGGGATTTTAGGTGTCCGCCATCACGCCTGGCTGAGTTTTTGTTTGTTTGCTTTTTGTGGAGATGGGGTCTTGCTGCTCTTGAACTCCTGAGCTCAAAGCGATCCACCTGCTCTGGCCTCCCAAAGTGCTGAGTTACAGATGTGGGCCCTGTGCCTGGCCAAGTGTTGAGTTTCATTTGGGTTGTGCTTTCACCAAGTGATTGCAGCAATGCAAGAGGGGAAACCGGCTGTTGAGGTTCCGCGATGGGGGTTACTAGACGGTTGGTTTGTAACTGAATCAGAGGCTGATGGCATTGAGGGAGTGAAGACCCCATTGGGGACAGAGCCAAAGAAAGGTGGCGCCAGGCAGACAATGAGATTCCTGAGGGTCAAACTGTGAGGGCTCCTAGGAGCACTGGTTAGGCTGGTAGAAGCAGCGGGATCGCCCGGAAAGTCAAGGAACCGAGAGGCTGCACTGCCCACATGGATGTTGAAATCATGGACAACTGGGAGGAGTGGCGTGGGAGACAGGAAGCCCGGAGCTAAAACCTCCAGGGAGCCAATTGGGATGGATGGACAGGGTGGGGGAAGCAGCCCTTGGGAACAGTGGGGACACCCCAAGGTACCAGAGGCGTGGGAGAGAAAACAGCCCCTACTGCACTGACAGCAGGAATTCTCAGCGGGGGGGCAGCTGTACCCTCCCATCTCTAGAGGCTTCTGGCAACACCTAGAGACATTTTTGGTTGTCACATTGCAGGGTGGTGGAGTGGGGGGCTACTGCAGCTGGTGGGTAGAGGCCAGGAATATAAGCACCTGCTACTTTTCAGGGATCTTTTTCCCACTGACGGGAATGCTGGACAGCCCCCATACCCCAGAATAATGCAGCCCAGATGGCAGCAGTCCCGAGGGGGAGAAAGGAGGAGCAGAGCATGTCAGGAAGGAGGTGAAGTGCCAGGGGGCGGTGTTGCAGCTTCAGTGGATGCCATGAAGACTCAGTGATGCAATGAAGGAGAGGCTGGAGGAGACAGTGGGGATAGCCCCTTCCTCCTCCTCACCTGGAGGATGGGATGGGAGATGGTCTATCGTTAAAGAAACTAGAAGGTAAGCTGTTACCAGGCAGGGCCCCGGTCTGATCTGGGCCTGCCTCAGTGCCTGGCCCACACTAAGCTTAGTGATTAAGGAGGAGCAGGAATAAACCACAGAAGGGAGTGGTGGCTGTGGGCACAGGGGGCGTTTCCAGGCCGAAGGGAGCCTGAGCCCCCAGCACTTCTCTCTGGCCTGAGAGACAGGGTCTTCCTGGGCCACGGGCTCCTCACCTGAGCTTGCTCTTGAGCGCGTTCACCTCGCGGCCCATGGCCTCATTGCTCTCCGTGGCCTCATCCAGCTCCCGCTGCAGCTTCCTGCGGTTGGCGTTGATGCGCTGGGACTCCTCCTCGGCCTCCTCCAGCTGCCTCTTGAGCTGCTTGACCCTGGCATTGCCTTTTTCTGCCTGTCGAGGAGAGTTGGAGGGGTGGGTAGGGGAGGCCAGCTGGGAGGCTGGGGGCTCGAGGGAGGCTGGGCTGCGGGGGCTACCTGCTCCTTGTACTGCTCGGCCATCTTGCGCTCGTCCTCCACCTGTAGCAAGACTTCCTTCAGCTTCTTGTCTTTCTGCTTCAGCGACTTGGCGGCCGCCTGTTTCTCTCTGCAAACAGCAAGGAAAACAGGTGGTTTCAGAGGAGGGTGGCACCCCTTGCAGCTGGTGTGTCACCCGGACATGGCATCTTGAATGCTCTCCTGAGCCCCACATCTGGACTCCTCTCAAGGATCCATCAGACGGTAGAATAGTATTCAGCCCTGAAAAGGAATAAAGTATGAACACACGCCACAGCATGCATGAGCCTGGAATCCTTGCCCAGTGAAAGAAGACACATAGCAGACGACATAGTTTGTGATTCCATTGATAACAAATGTCCAGAATACATAAACCCATAGAGACAGAAGGTAGATTTTGGTTGCCAGGGACTGAAAGGAGTGGCTAAAGGGCCTGGGGTTTCTATTTTTTTTGCAGGGAGGAGACAAGGTCTTGCTGTCACCCAGGCTGGAGTATAGTGGTGCTCTAATGCCCGCTCTCCACCCTACTTCATAGTTCACTGCAGCCTTGAACTCCTGGCTCAAGCAATCCTCACCTCAGCCTCCCAGATAGCTGGGACTACAGATGTACACCACCATGCTCAGACTTTCTAAGTTTTTCATAGAAATGGAGTCTCTGGCCAGGCGTGGTGGCTCACGTTTGTAATCCCAGTATTTTGGGAGGCTGAGGTGGGCAGATCACCTGTGGTCAGGAGTTCGAGACCAGCCTGAGCCAACATGTCAAAACCCCATCTTTACTAAAAAGTACAATCATTAGCTAGGTATGGTGGTATGCACCTGCAGTCCCAACTACTTGGGAGGCTAAGGCAGAAGAATTGCTTGAACCCAGGAGGCAGAGGTTGCAGTGAGCTGAGATTGCACCACTGCACACCAGCCTGGGAAACAGAGTGAGACTGTGTCTAAAAAAAAAAAATAAGTCTCGCTATGCTGCCCAGACTGGTCTCAAACTCCTGGACTCAAGTGCTGCTCCCACCTACCTCAGCTTCCTGAAGTGCCGGGATCATGGGCATGAGCGACCACATCTGGCCTGGGGTTTCCTTTTGACCTGATGCAAATGTTCTCAAATTGACTGTGGTGATTATTTTACATGTTTGTGAATATACAAATAGCCCTTGAATTGCACACTTTAAATGGGTGCATTGCAGGGCGTGTGAATTACCGAAAACACTGCTAGAAGAGAATGGGTGAGAATCCTTAGAATCCAATGGTAAGAAATGTGCTGTGATCTTATGCCTCATTCGACCCATAATTAAGAAGCCTTCCAGTGTGTGTACCCAATGAGTTGCTGGTTGGACTTTTGTTTTTTGGGGGGTTTTGTTGTGTGTATGTGTGTGGCCGGGTCCCACTCTGTCACCCAGGCTGTAGTGCAGTGGTATGATCTCGGCTCACTGCAACCTCCCCGTCTCACGTTCAAGCAATTCTCCTGCTTCAGCCTCCTGAGTAGCTGGGATGATAGGCATGTGCCACCACACCTGGCTAATTTTTGGTACAGACAAGGTTTCACCACGTTGGCCAGGCTGGTCTCAAACTCCTGACCTCAAGTGATCCACCTGCCTCGGCCTCCCAAATTGCTGGGATTACAGGCCTGAGCCACCATGTCCACCCTGGTTGGATTTTTGGTCTGTTAGCATGCTATCCCTACTGAGGCTGAGAAAAGCCACATGTTCTGCTGGGAAGGCTGGTTAATGTCAGGAAGACCACGGCGATGCTAAGAGCAGCTCACATTTTAGGTGCTTGCTCTAGCCCAGGCACCAGCAGGGCACTTTACTGTGTTTACATTCATTTCTCACAACACACCTGCACTGTGGGCACCACAGAGCTTGCTGCTTACAAGCCAGAACTGATGCTGGAAGAGGTTCCCTGATTTCACTATGACCCCTGCTGTCCATCACCCCGGGACAAACTGGGTTCAGAACTCCAGACCCGCATACCTGGCCTCCTGCTCGACCTGCTCCTCCAACTGTGCAATCTTGGCCTCCAGCGCTGCAATAGTGGACTTGAACTTGGACTTGACGGCCCCCTCCATCTCCTGGAGCTTGCTCCTAAGCTCCTTGTTCTGCCGCTCGAGCTGCTGCCGGGCACTCTCATTCTTCTGGGCCGTGCTGCGCTCTGTGGCCAGCTCGTTGCTGAGCTGCTCGGCCTGGGGAGGAGAGTGAAGGCTGTGAGGTGGACCCAGGGAAGCCCAGGACAGTGCACTGAGACCATGCACCTCCTCCTGCTGCCTCCAGCCTTGTTTGGCCTCTGCACGAGTCCCTTGATCCCGGGCACCCTGTCCTCCTCTCCTTCATCCTGTAAAACTCCACTCAAGAGCTTGTTCCAGGCCGGGCACTGTGGCGCACGCCTGTAATCCCAGCACTTTTGGAAGCTGAGGCAGGCAGATCACTTGAGGTTAGGAATTCGAGACCTGCCTGGCCAACATGGTGAAACCCCGTCTCTATTAAAAATATAAAAATTAGCCGGGCAGTGGTGGCACGTGCCTGTAGTCCCAACTACTAGGGAGGCTGAAGCAGGAGAATCCCTTGAACTTGGGAGGCAGAGGTTGCAGTGAGCCAAGATTGCGCCACTGCACTCCAGCCTGGGCAGCAGAGTGAGACCCTGTCTCCAAAAAATGAGGTGCTTCCACAAGTGTCACAGTGCCACCCAGGCTGAGCGAGTGACTTGTCCCTTGCTTTCTCTGTCCTGGAGTCGCCTGGAGAACAATGCCTGTTCACCCTACACCACAAGGGGCTGCAGATCACAGGATGGTCCCTAGTGCCCACCATGGAACTGGTGCTCAGTGACATCACCAAGGGCTCACTGGATAAGGCCAGAGCTTCAGCTGGGGGAAAACACAATGAAAGAGCATCCCAAGGCCCTGACTCCAGGGACGGCCATGAGGTACAGGGAGCCAGACACACCATGGCTGGAAAATGAGACACTGCAGCGTGGAGATGGGTGTTCTGAAGACAGCAGCCTGGGCACTGGTGTAAGGGCCCTGGATCTCTACTCTTGGGCCCCGCCACCCTCTTGTCCCTCAATCCGGGGCCTGCACGCAGGAAGCCGCCATGCATGTGTTGACCGGTGCAGGATCCTGCTGCAGGAGAGACAGTAGGCAGCGAGACTGTGGTGCCCAGGCGGCCCTCACCTGCTGTGTGGCTTTGCGGACCCGGTCGCTCATGGCCTCCATGTTGCCCTGCTCCTCCTCCAGCTCCTCCTCCAGCTGGGCAATCCGGGCCTCCAGGCGGCGCTTCTCGTCCTGGAGTGCGTTCCTGGGGGAAGGGCAGCCATGTTGGGGGCCTCTACCCTCCCCCGATTTAGAATATGCCCCCTAAGTGATGCCTCAGGGGGACTGCCATCATCATCTAATGGGGGAAACTGAGGCCTGGAGAGGATTAGAAGACTCATCAGTTACACAACCAGGAAGTGGGCGGCCGGGACTTGGACCAGGTCCGTGTCAGCAAAGCTGGAACTGGGATGGGGACCAGCACACTCCTCCCTGACTCTTCTTTGCCCCCCCCTTCTCCCCATACAGCTACTTATTGGGAATGAATGAAAGCAGCCACACCCCCAAACTGAGGCATGAAAGTGCTGAGGGAAAACCTAACCACCATGGGTCTGTCTCCAATCTCAGAGGATGCTTTGTTAGCAGCAGCATTGAAATGGGGGTCCAGGGCCAGGCACGGTGGCTCACACCTGTAATCACAGCACTGTAGGAGGCCAAGGTAGGAAGATCACCTGAGGTCGGAGTTCAAGACTAGCTTGGCCAATGTGGTAAAACCCTGCCTCTACTAAAATTATAAAAATTAGCTAGGCACAGTGGCACATGCCTGTAATCCCAGCTACTTGGGAGGCTGAGGCAGGAGAATCACTTGAACCTGGGAGGTGGAGGTTGCAGTGAGCCGAGATCTCACTACTGCCCTCCAGCCTGGATGACAGAATGCAACTGTGTCTCAAAAAAATTTAATACAATGGGGATCAAGGATGCTGCCTCTCCCCACATCCTCTGCTTCAGAGCCGACTTCCTCCATTGTTTCCTACCTTCCCGACAGGCTACTGGCCAGCTCCTCTGCCAGTTCCTCCTTCTCAAGGTCCGCCTGTTTGCGAGCCCTCTCAGCTGCGGCGAGGTCCTAGGTGGGTGGGAGGAAGCCTGCTGTCTGCCAGGGAAAGGCCAAGCCCCACCGAGAGTCCACCCTGCCTCCTCAGCCACCCTTGAAAGTACATGTTCCTCCTCTGAGCTCAGGGGAGGCCCCGTGAATCCATAGAGGAGGGAAGCATGTGTCTTTCTAGACAGGTGGAGCCCATAGGAGGAGGAAATGAATTCTGGGAATGCACAGACTGGAGCAGCCAAGGGTTGCTACCATGACACCCGCATCTGAGGCTCTCCTAGCAAGATGAGGCTTTACCTCTTGTAGCTGCATGAGGTCTGCTTCCAAGCTCTTGGCTTTCTTCTCATTCTCCTTGGCTGTGGCAAAGATCTCATCTCTGGAGGCACGGGCATCTTCCAGCTCTCTTTGAAAGTCCTTCATCTGAGCCTGCATGAGTCAAGAGGAAGGACAAGCTCAGATGTCCTTACTGCCCCAAGTTCTGCTGTCCACTTTAGCTCTGCACATCCACCCCTCTGCAGTGAACCACAAAGAAGTTCCCATTGCATGACCATGGCCCTCAGTCCCAGGTGACTGGTCGGGGCGGGCTGGGAGCACCATTCTGGATGGGCTCCACAGACCTGCCTGAGAAGCCGAGCCCCTGATGTGATATGAGGGCAGTGGCCAAATACCTAATAATGCTGCCCTACCCAGGGCAGGAGATAGCCACCAAAACCTGAAAGGTGCTAGAAAAGCCCCAGCTGAACCCACACCAATGGCAGGTGTGGGCTGGCTTCCTGGAGCCTGCTCTGCTGACTTTGGTGGCCTGAGGGGACTGTGGCCTCCCTCTGCCCATGCCCCGAGCTCCTAGCGTCACCCACCTGCAGTTTACGTAGCTGCTTGATGGCTTCCTCCCTCCCCTTGATGGCAGAGTCAGCCTGAAGCTCTAGGTCTTTCAGGTCCCCTTCCAGCTTTTTCTTCGCTGCAGCCGCCAGGGCCCGTTGCTTTCGCTCGTCTTCCAGTTCTGTCTCATACTCGTGAAGCTGGGCAAGGAAGAGAGATGTGTGCTGCCCCACTTGCCCCTGGGAGGTCTTTTAGCCCACCCCGGCAGCACGTCCCCCCTGCGAGGCAGGCATCTCATCCCAAGTTGCAGATGAGAAAACGGAATCTCGCGGGGTGCAGGTGGCTCATGCCTATAATCCCAGCACTTTGGGAGGCCAACAGGAGAATGGATCACTTGAGGTCAGGAGTTCAAGACCAGCCTGGCCAACATGGTGAAACCTCGTCTCCCCTTAAAAAAAAAAAAAATTAGCTGGGTATGGTGGCGTGTGCCTGTAATCTGAGCTACTCAGGAGGCTGAGGCAGGACAATTGCTTGACCCCAGGAGGCAGAGGTTGCAGTGAGCTGAGATAATGCCACTGCACTCCAGCCTGGGCAACAGAGCAAGACTCTGTTTCAAAAAAAAAAAACCAAAAAACGAAGTTTCCATGCTGACCGTGAGAGGTGGTGAGAGGAATGAACAAGGCCACCCCACCGCCCTCTGCTGGCCTCCGCGGCAGCACGCACCTGTCTCTGCAGTTGCCTTCTCTTCTCCTCATTCTGCTCGTCCCGGGCTTGGAGATCCCTCTCGAACTGGCCCTTGAGCGCCTGCATGTTGACTTCCAGCCGCAGCTTGGCATCCTCCGTGGCCTGCAGCTCGTCCTCCAGCTCTTCCAGCTGCGTCTTCATCTCCTCCATCTGGGTCTCCAGGGCCCGCTTGGACTTCTCCAGCTCATGGACCTGCCGGCACGGTTGAGAAACCCACCGTGAGCGGCAGCGCAAGAAGTCCAGGAGGTGGCTTTGGCCTCCCACAGGATACATGGCCGGGACTCAAGATGGCCCCTGAGAGCTCGGACTCCCCAACTCAGACCCATCCTCGACTGCCATTCTCGGCCCCTCCCAGCCCCTGCACCAGTCCAAAAACCTTCCATTTCCAAAGATAGTTCGCTATGAAAAAGGCCCGGAGCCAGCTTCTCCCATGGACTGGTGAACAGCACAGAGGGTGGGTGGGCGAAACATGGACAAGAAAACAACCCAGAGCCACTTACGTTCTTGCCCACGTCATCCTTGGAGCTGACCAGGTCTTCCATTTCGGCTTTGAGCATTTTGTTGGTCCGCTCGAGTTCCTCTTTGGCTTCCAAGGCCTCTTCAAGGGCCCGAGCCAAGGACAGGGCCTTGGTTTCCTTCTCCCTGGCTTCGGCCTCGGCTCTGTCCCTCTCATCCGCGTATTTGGAAGAGATGTTTTTCTCCTCGGCTAACAACTGCAACACAGCATAAGACCCAGAGGTGACTTCCAGGCATATCCGGGGTCAGCTTCACTGAATTGTAAATACCGGGGAAAAGCCCTGTGTCCTACCGAATGTATTGAGGTGCAGATGTAAGCAATGTAGGTTGTCTGTGGGAATAGTTTATATAATAATCTGGCCTTCTGAATTCTATATCAACCTTATCCAGAGCCAGAAATCAGCTGAATCGTTTTTTTGTTGGTTTATTTGTTTTACATGGAGTCTCACTTTGTCACCAAGGCTGGAGTGCAATGGCACAGTCTTGGTTCACGGCAACTCCGCCTCCTGGGTTCAAGCCATTCTCCTGTCTCAGCCTCCCCAGTAGCTGGGATTACAGGTGCCCACCACCACACCCGGCTAATTTTTGTATTTTAAGTAGAGATGCGGTTTTGCCATGTTGGCCAGGCTGGTCTCGATCTCCTGCCCTCAAGTGAGCCTCCTGCCTCTGCCTCCCAAAGCACTGAGATGACAGGTGTGAGCCGCCACACCTGGCCAAATTGTGCTTCGAAACCACTAAAGCTGCCCACGTTGCTTAGAGCACACTGAGGTGAAAGTGACATTTAAAGCTACCAGAAGCTAGTTATTATTTTGTTTCATGGCCACAAGTAGCTATTAATATCTCATAAAAGTATCCTAAGGGCCTTAGTAGGGAAACGGTAAGCGTGGGTGGCCCTGCATACGTATCTCTCTGCTTGGAGAAGCAACTCAGAACATTCCATGCTCACGTTAATCTCATCTTCAGAGAGGACAGAGCAGATTATAAATTGTAACATCCAAAAGCCAAACTTCCACCATTGAGCAAAGACAGGGACCTCTGAATGGCACAGTCAACACAAAAATCCCATGCTACATGTGATACTGCACTACACTGTGACAGGAAAATAAAAGCAACCTCAGGCCTTCAACCAGGTAACAAAGCGGTGAAGATGAGCTGACAGCCCAGAGGAGAGGTGGCTGATGGGAAAAGGAGGAACTGGGATGTCATCTAAAGTCCTGACACTATGAGGCCAGTCAGAGAGGGGTGAGGAACCCTCAGGCATCTCGCATTTAGCCTCACTGTACAATCCTCATTTATTTTTGAGACAGAGTTTTGCCTCTGTCACTCAGGCTGGGGTGCAGTGGTACAATCTTGGCTCACTGCAGCCTCCGCCCCACCCTGGGTTCAAGTGATTCTCCTGCCTCAGCCTCTCGAGTAGCAGGGATAACAGGCATGTGCCACCACGCCTAGCTAATTTTGGTATTTTTAGTAGAGACAGAGTTGCACCATGTTGGCCAGGCTGGTCTCAAACCCCTGACTTCAAGTGATCCACCCACCTCAGCCTCCCAAAGTGCTAGGATTATAGGCGTGAGCCACTGTGCCTGGCCTCTCAAACTGATTTTTAGAATAACCCTGAATCACTTGTAAACTAAATCATATTTACTAAATAATAATATATCTTAAAAGTTGGTATTTAGGGGTTTGGATCATACAGCGGTCTGCATGTATCATACAATTAAGAGTGGTGCATTTCATCACATATAAGTTTTACCCCCAAAAGAAGCAAAATTATGTTTAAAAATAAACTCTAATTAATATGCAGTGTCAAGGTGTGGAAGGGGAAATATACTGATGTAATTTGCTCTGAAATGTACCCAAGAGATAAGGCATGATAGATAGAATTAGTCTTTATAAATAAATATGTGGGCCGGGCATAGTGGCTCATGCCTATAATCCCAGCACTTTGGGAGGCCAAGGCAGGCAGATCATGTGAGACCTGGAGTTTGAGACCAGCCTGGACAACATGGCAAAACCTTATCTCTACTAAAAATACAAAAATTAGCCAGACATGGTGGTGCACTCCTATAATCCCGGCTACTTGAGAGTCTGAAGCAGGAGAATCGCTTGAACCCAGAGGCAGAGGTTGCAGTGAGCTGAGATTGCACCACTGCACTCCAGCCTGGGTGACAGAGCTAGACCCTGTCTCAAAATAAATAAATATGTGATAAAGTTCATATAATACAGTGTCAATGACTGAATAAAGGTGGTGGCCTTACAGATATTCACTGTACAATTCTGTCAACGTTTCTGTGTGCTTGGAATTTTACAGAATGAAATCTTAGGGAAGAGTGGTATTAAAAGTACAGAAACTGAATTACTTGGGAGACTACTCAATACGTATTCCATACATATTTTTAGTGAATGAAATGTGCACCTCATTCCTTCTTGAGGCTAGAAACTAAGGCATCAACATGTGTGCAGGTGACCCTCATGGTGCTGGTACCCAGAAAAGTCACAGATATCAAGACTTCTATGCCATCCTTACTGTGACCCGGTAGCCTTAATGCTCCATGGTCGCCCAAGACAAGATAAGAGAGCCTCCCATGGCTCCCCACAGAGTGGAGAGGGGATGCAGGCACAGGCGGGAGCCACGCGTCGTACTCTGCAGAGCTGATTCCCCCACCCAGCGTCCATGGCCAGAGCGGAGGACACCCCACGCCCTCTACCTGATCAAACTTCCTCTGCTTCTTTTCTAGGTTGGACACGAGTTGCCGCTGGTTGTCCAAGTCGACGACCAGGTCGTCCAGCTCCTGCTGAAGCCTGTTCTTGGTCTTTTCCAGTTTATCATAAGCGGCCGCCTTCTCCTCGTACTGCTGGGTGAGGTTCTCGATCTCCTTCTGGAATCTCTTCTTCCCCTCTTCCAGAGCTTCCACGGTGCTGGCAAAGTCCTGCAGCTTCTTCTTGGAGTCGGAGAGCTACAAGGACAGCGTCCAGGGAAGGGTGAGAGGGGGACCATGAGTGATCCCTGTCCCTGGCTGCACAGAATCTGAGAAGCGAAAACCATGTCTCCTTGTTGGAGAAACCCGATAGCAGGGGAAGCTGGGGGTCAAGCACCATCGCACCAACACTCCACCACGATCTGCCCGTGGGGGATCTCAGCACAGAGAAGTTGAGAGGACCCATGACGGAAGCAAGGGCACAGGGCAGGCACCTGGATGTTGAGAGTGGAGATGTGACGCTCCAGGTTCTGCTTGGCCTCCATCTCCTCGTCCAGCTGGTCTTGCAGGCTGTTCCGCTCCTCCTCCAGCTGGCGCAGCTTCGTAGACACATTGAGCTTCTGCCGGGTTTCTTCTTGAAGCAGCTCCTGCAAAAGGAACACACGGAGGTCCCAGGGACCCGCCCCGAGGAAGGCCACCCCCCCAGGTCTCCTGGATGATGTGGCAGGACACTCACCTGGGTGTCCTGGAGCTGGGAACTGAGGGATGCCACGTCCTTGGCCAGCTTAATGGCCTTCCCCTCGGCCTCATTAAGCATCCCTGTGACGCTCTCAACTTCATTCTGAGGGTGCCAAGAGACTGTTAGTCAAAGCCTCTAGAAAGGGATCCTCATTAAAAGGAGCCCTTTTTACTCAAAACACGTGGGGTACCCTCATGGGCTAGGACTTCGGGTGTCCACTGATTGAGAAAATACTCACAAGGTATGGGACTCTGATAAAAAAAAAAAGTCTGTGGCTCGAAGGGAACTCCGTCACCTATGAGTTGGGACCCTGGCCCTTGACTCTGTGGTTCTAAGAACTTATTTGAGCCCCAATTGTATTGACTGGGACCTGATCCCAATAAATGGATCCTAGATCCCTACCAAGGTTGGTAGAGACAAAGCAGCAGGTCTGAGAGTCCAGACGAGGTGCTCTGGCTGGTCCATTCTCTAAGGCTGGAGACAGGAGACCAGGATGGTACTTAAATGTCCGAGGGATGCTGTTCCATCCCCTCTTTCCTCACTCCTACTCTTTGTCCCTTCACTGACCCTGATGGCCAAAGCCAGAGACGCAGACCCTAAAGGTAAAAATGCCCTCTGTGTATTCTCTGGCTTTTACTCCCTAGTGTCTCTGCATAAGTCCCTTTGAAGGTGTTAGCCTACCCCTCCATCTCTTCCACTGACAAGGAGGATATGAATGATCTTGACACTGCTTATATGACGGCAGCAAAACCGCTGGTCTCAACTGCATGTGGGAAAAAAACATCTCACTTAATGCTTCCCCTGCCCCTTGGTCCCTGGCTGTGAACATGTTAAATATTTATGAAAACTTTGGCCACATCCCCACAAGTGGAAAGGCAGGCTAAATGTCTATTCCAAGTGAAAGAAGACCAAAGACAAACAGACCATGTCACTCATCAGCTTAAAACCCCTCAACAGCTTCGCATCACCCAGAGGGAGGACCAATATACGTGTAATAGGTCTGCAAAACCCCACATCATCTGGATACAACCTCCTCCTCCAACCCCACTCTGTATTGTCTTCCCCTACCCCCAACCCCAACTGGGCACTCCAGCTCTACTGGTCATATGTGTCTCTCCTAATTTTTCTACTTACCACAGGGCCTTTGCACATGCTGTTCCTTCTGCCTGGTAGACTTATCCATGCTCCCTAGGGAAGCTTTCGTGGCCCCTCCTCCCCCAGGTTAGGCCTCCTGGTTATTTACACTTAGGTATCATGTGCCTTCCCTTTGCTGCGTCATTTGACATTCATTTATGTGATTATTCATGTCTTCCTTTCCCCTTATTCGGCTGGAGTCCTACTGGGGCAGGGACAGTGTCTTCTTCCTTGCTGCTGTTTCTCAGGATTAAGCACAGTGCCTAGCATACAGCAGGTACTCAATAAATGCTTGTCAAATTGACAAAGGAAGGTTTTTGTTTTGTTTTTTTCTTTTTTTTTCTTTTTTTCCTGAGACAGAGTTTTGCTCTTTTGGCCCAGGCTGGAGTGCAATGGTGTGGTCTCTGCACACTGCAACCTTTGTCTCCCGGGTTCAAGCCATTCTCCTGCCTCAGCCTCCTGAGTAGATGGGATTACAGGCACCCACCACCACTCCTGGCTAATTTTTAAATATTTTTAATATTTCTAATATTTTTAATAGAGACTTTTCACCATGTTGGCCAGACTGGTCTCAAACCCCTGACCTCAGGTGATCCACCCACCTCTGCCTCCCAAAGTGCTGGGATTACAGGCATGAGCCACCATGCCCAGCCAGAAGGTTTTTAAATATTTAATTGAACAGGGAGATCATCGCCCCCTCTCTGGGAACACAACTAGAGGAAAGGACTTGCCTTGCAGCAAGAGAGACCTCAGCGAGCCGGGAAGAGGCTCCTTCCCACAGAACTGGACACCACCCACCACGCCACTACCTCACCTGCAGCTTGTGGACTTTGTCGTTGAGCTCTGCCCGGGCCCGCTCCCCATCGCTGCACTTGGACTGCAGCTCCTGCACCTGCGCCTCCAGCTTCTTCTTCTTGTGTTCCACCTCCTGCTTGGCCTGGCCCAGGACCCGCAGCTCCCCGGCCAGGTCTGCGTTCTCCTTCTCTAGCGTCTGCTTATTCTTATCTAGGTTTGCCTTGGCCTGGCGAAGGAAGCAGAGGGGAGGGAGAACAGGGTGGCTGTGGCCGGGAGAATGTTTCAGACCGTGCCCTTTCCTCCCTCAGAGAGGTCCAGGAAGGCACACGGCAGGGGGCACACAATCACCAGTAAGAGATTTGGGGTTTTTATTTTTGTTGTTTATTTTTTTGAGATGGTGTCTTACTCTGTTACCCAGGCTGGATTGCCGTGGCGCGATCTCGGCTCACTGCAACCTCCACCTCCCGGGTTCAAGCTATTCTCCTGCCTCAGCCGCCCAAGTAGCTGGGATTACAGGCGCCCACCACCACACCCAGCTCATTTTTGTATGTTTAGTAGAGACAAGGTTTCACCATGTTAGCCAGGCTGGTCTCAAACTACTGACCTCAAGTGATCCACGCATCTTGGCCTCCCTAAGTGCTGGTATTACAGGCATGAGCGTCCGCGCCCGGCTGATATTTTGGATTCTACTTTCCTAAAGCTCATGGGTTGCAATCTGGGATCCCACAAGCGGTGTCCAACCTGCTGTCATGTCCCCTTTGACCCCTTCACTACTTTTTAACAAGTTGCCAACGTTTTAATAAATGTCACATAAAAATCTGGATTCCCAGCTTCTTTTTCAAAAAACTTTGTTTGAAGGCCCGTCATGGCAGCTCATACTTGTCATCCTAGCACTTTGGGAAACAGGCAGGAGGATTGCCTCAGGCCGGGACTTCAAGACCAGCCTGGGCAATGTAGTGAGTGAGAGACCCATCTCTACTAAAATAAAACATTAGCTGGGTGTGGGGGGCACACACCAACAGTCCCAGCTACTCAGGAGGCTGATGGCAGGATCACGTGAGCCCAGGAATGGGAGGCTGCAGTGAGCTATGATCACACCACTGCACTCCAGCCTGGGCAACAAAGTGAGACCCTGTTTCAGAAATAAGTAGCTTTGGGAGGCCAAGGCAGGTGGATCACTTGAGGTTGGGAGTTTGAGACCAGCCTGGCCAACATGGCAAAAACCCATCTCTACTAAAAATAGAAAAATTAGCTGGTGGTGGCGCACGCCTATAGTCCCAGCTACTGGGGTGGCTGAGGCACAAGTATTGCTTGAACCTGGAAGGTGGAGGTTACCGTGAACCAAGATCATGCCGCTGCATTCCAGCCTGGGTGACAGAGTGAGATTCCATCTCAATCAATCAATCACTCTAACATTCTGTATCATGACTGTGGTGGTGGTTACACAATACACATTTGTTGAAAATTAATGGAGCAGTAAAATGGATAAATTTTGCTGCATATGCGTCAGTAATCCTAAACTTCAACAATAACAACAACGAAAGATCTGGAAACGGGGGGTCTTGCTTTCCTTCAAGACAACAATCTGCCAGATCTAAGTAGCGGCTGGCTCTGCAGGTGGGGCAGTCACATTTCACTGCCCCCGTCCTTCACAGGTGTCGTGTGATTGACACTACTACTTCTGTCCTAGTTAAGGGAAACTTATTTTATGGAACCAGCTCCTGTGGGCATGTAAGTTGCCCTACAGGAAAAAAAAAAAGTGTGTTGGAGCTGGGCGCGGTGGCTTATGCCTGTAATCCCAGCACTTTGGGAGGCTGATACAGGCAGGTCACTTGAGGTCAGGAGTTTGAGACCAGCCTGGCCAACATGATGAAACCCCATCTCTACTGAAAATACAAAAATTAGCCAGACATGGTGGCAGTCACCTGTAATCCCAGCTACTCAGGAGGCTGAAGCAGGAGAACTGCCTGAATCTGGGAGGCAGAGGTTGCAGTGAGCTGAGATCGCGCCACTGTACTCCAAGGCTGGGCGACAGAGTGAGACTTTGTCTCAAAAAAAAAAAAGTGTGTTGGGTAAAAGCAGGATGGGGTGAGGGGCTTCTTTCCAGGTTGTGGAGAAGGGGAAAGAGAGAAGTGCATGTATCCTGAGAGGAGAGGACCCACCACTCAGCCTTCCCATAGTCCCTGTGAGGTGCTGGGCATTGATGCCACTCCTCCCTCCAAGACATGACTAAGAGCTGCCGGACCTTAGATGGGGACAAGGAGTCTCTTGGTGGGAACAAAGCAGTGAAGTGGGGACCCTAGAGGACGTGGGCTCCCAGAAACCTTAGCCCAGCCTAAGACCCCAGAACCGGGGAGCCCAGGTAGGAGCTGATGTTAAATGTTTCCCCCCCAAGCAGGTGGAACCAGGTCTGTATATCAGGATTCAAGTTGTTAGAGGCAAAGGCCTCGTTTTCCCTGCACCTGAGATGGGCAGAGGTTCCCACCTTTACCTGCTTTGTGTGGATCAGTAATGGACATGCTGTCTGCTGGTGGTCTTAAC
Source organism: Chlorocebus sabaeus (assembly GCF_047675955.1). NCBI lineage: Eukaryota > Metazoa > Chordata > Mammalia > Primates > Cercopithecidae > Chlorocebus > Chlorocebus sabaeus. The sequence continues at coordinate 14,887,327 of NC_132908.1, forward strand.
TGAGTCTTCGCAAAGAGGTGTGGCTGGGAATGGGCTTGACTTCCAGCCCTTGTTCACATCTAATGACCCCTAAGCATGGGGAGGGTCAGTGACTCTGTCTGGGGCCTCACTTCCAACCATAATTTTTTTTTTGGAAACGGAGTCTCATTCTGTTGCCCAGGCTAGGGTGCAGTGGCACAATCTTGGCTCACTGCAACCTTTGCCTCCTGGGTTCAAGTGATTCTCATGCCTCAGCCTCCCAAGTAGTTGGGGTTACAGGCGACCGCCACCATGCCCAGCTAATTTTTGTATTTTTAGTAGAGACGGGGTTGCGCCATGTTGGCCAGACTGGTCTCAAACTCCTGACCTCAGGTGATTTGCCTGCCTCGGCCTCCCAAAGAGCTGGGATTACAGGTGTGAGCCACCGTGCCCGACTTCCAACCATAAAGCTAAAAGGGACACGTGTGGCTTGCTGATGTCTTGAGGGCTAATTGTTCCTGAAGGTGGGAATAACTCATTTCAATTAAAATTGTCTAAAAATAAAAAGTAGGCTGGGAGTGGTAGCTCATGTCTGTGATCCTAGCACCTTGGGAGGCCAAACTGGGAAGACTGCTTGAACTCAGTAGTTTGAGGCCAGCCTGAGCAACATAGTAAGATACCCATCTCTACAAAAAAGTTAAAAATTATCTGGGCATGGTGGCGGAAGCCTGTAAGTGCCAGCTACCAGGGAGGCTGAGGCAAGAGGATCGCTTGAGCCCAGGAGTTTGAGACTGCAGTGAGCCAAGATTGCACCATTGCACTGCAGCCTGGGTGATAGAGTAAAACCTTGTCTCTAAAAACAAAGTTTTTAAAAAATAAAAAGTAACTTTTGAACATAATACAAGGAACACAATTGAATGGGGAAATATGTATGGCATAGTTACAACTAGCAAAATCCGATTTGTCCAAAATGCATAGAGTTGACACATTGTTGAGGGTTAGTATTTAGATCCCACTCAACAAGTAGTAAGAGTCCATTGATTCATTTGGAGAGTGAGGGTGAGCTCAGTCCCGTGCAGTGCTTTTCAGAGGGTCCTCCCGAGACCACCTCCATCAGGATCAATGGCAGGCCTAGAAATTTGTACTTTAACGGGGGTCACAGGTGAAATGAAATGAATTTGTAAAGCACTTGGAATAGTGTCTGGCACGTAAGTGCTACACTTTTTATTATATTATTTTACTTACTATTTTTATGTAAACACTTGAGGTTCCAACAGACCAGGCAATGAACCAGCCCCCTGAAAGGGATTCAGTAAACCACCACATGGAAGACAGTTCACCTTGACTAGTTGATGCAGTTTAGATCTGCATCCCCACCCAAACCTCATGTTCAGTTGTAATGTCATGTTCTGTTGGATTACAATTGAACATGAGATTTGGGTGGAGACACAGATCCAAACCGTAAAACTAGTCAAGGTGAACACTGGGGCCTGGTGGGAGGTGACTGGATCATGGGGGCAGTGTGTGTGTGAGTGACAGAGTCTCGCACTGTCGCCCATGCTGGAGTGCAGTGGCGCGATCTCGGCTTACTGCAACCTCCGCCTCCCCAGTTCAAGTGACTCTCCTTCCTCGGCCTCCTCAGCTGAGATTACAGGCACCCACCAACACACCCCCAGCTAATTTTATGATTTTTTGTTTTTGTTTTTGCGAGATGGCGATTTATTCTTGTTCCCCAGGGTACCGTGCAATGGCGCAATCTCGACTCACTGCAACCTCCACCTCCCAGGTTCAAGTGATTCTCCTGCCTCAGCCTCCCGAGTAGCTGGGACTACAAGCTTGCACCACCATGCCCGGCTAATTTTTGTATTTTTGGTAGAGACGGTTTCACCATGTTGCCCAGGCTGATCTCGAACTCCTGACCTCAGGTGATCTGCCTGCCTTGGCCTCCCAAAGTGCTGGGATGACAGGCGTGAGCCACTGCACCAGGCCTCATTTTATGTATTTTTAGTAGAGATGGGGTTTCACTATTTTGGTCAGGCTAGTCTTGAACTCCCGACTTGGTGATCCGCCGATCTCAGCCTCCCAAAGTGCTGGGATGACAAGCGTCAGCCACCGCGCCCGGCCTTTGGGGGCAGTTTCTAATGGTTTAGCACCATCCCTTTGGTGCTGCCCTCATGAGGTCTGGTTGTTTAAGTATCTGGCACCTCCCCATTCTCTCTGTTCTGCCTGCTCTGGTCATGTAAAACATGCCTGCTTCCCCTTTGCCTTCCACCATGATGGTAAGTTTCCTGAGGCCTCCCCAGAAGCAGAAGCTGCTATGCTTTCTGTACGGCCTGCAGAACCATGAGCCAATTAAGCCTCTCTATACATTACCCAGTCTCAGGGTGGGGTGCAGTGGCTCACACCTGTCATCTCAACACTTTGGGAGGCCGAGGCAGGGGGATCACCTGAGGTCAGGAGTTCGAGATCAGCCTGGCCAACATGGCGAAACCCCTTCTCTACTAAAAAAAAAAAAAAATTAGCTGGGCATGGTGGTGTGTGCCTGTAGTCCCAGCTACTTGGGAAGCTGAGTCTGGAGAATCATTTGAACCCAGGAGATGGAGGCTGCAGTAAGCCGAGATCACGCCACTGAACTCCCGCCTGAGTGACAGAGTAAGACTCCATTGCTCAAAAAATAAACAAATAATCCAATCTCGGGTATTTCTGTATAGCAATGCAACAACGGACAATACACTAGTGATAGAACCAAATGCAAACTCCCAACAATTTTTAGGCAATGCTGCACCCACTTAATCCAGCAGATCCAAAAGCTTCCACTGAAGGAGATGTGGAGGAGCTGGAACACTGAGGGTGACGTAACTCAGGCTTTCAGGAAAACAATCTGGCAGAAGGTCACAAGCTAAAAAACTTACCCTGGGGAATGAAGCACAGGAACTACCCCAAAGGAGAGAAAAGTACCCAAGGTTCAGCATTCACTACTGCTATTTACCAGCTCCAACTCCCATGCACCCCAAAAAGCCCAGCAACAGGAGGCAGAGTGATTCGACCTAGTCATTCTCAGATTACGCCGGAGAGAGCTGTTCTGCCATTGAAATCAAATAATGACAGTTTTCCTCCAGTCTTTCTTTTTTTTTTTAAAGAAGAAAAATCGCCATGTTGCCCAGGCTGATCTGAAAGTCCTGGGCTCAAGCAGTCCTCCCTGCTTAGCCTCCCAAAGTGCTAGGATTACAGGAGGTGTGAGCTGCCATGCCTGGCCTGCCTCCAGTCTGCAGAGAAATTAAAATGGATAGAATGTTCCCAGTTTTAAGTTTTATTTAAATCTCCTCTGAAGTGTTGTTACACCTTTGCTTATCCCTGAGGGGCAGTATATTAATAGGCCCCACCCATCCTACAGGCTTCCAGTCCCGTAGGAGCCAGAAAGTGGGGTCTAGGGCCAGACTATTTGGGTGCAAATCATGACTCTCTCACTTACCAGCAGTGTGACCTTGGGTAAGTCTCTTCACCTCTAGGCACCTTGGACCTCAGTTTCTTTGCTTGTAAAATGATGACTTTGGGTAAGTCTCTTTACCTCTAGGTACCTTGGACCTCAGTTTCTTTGCTTGTAAAATGAGTTTAATAGTACCTGTCTCACAGGGTGGTTGTGAAGATTAATTGACATACTAGTAGTATGAGAAGCATTTCTATTCTTTTTTTTTTTGAAATGGAGGCTCACTCTGTCACCCACCCTGGAGTGCAGTGGCATGATCTCAGCTCACTGCAACCTCTACCTCCTGGGTCCAAGTGATTCTCCTGCCTCAGCCTCTTGAGTAGATAGGATGACAGGCACATGCCACCTAATTAGCACACACCCAGCTAATTCTTTATATTTTTGTTAGAGATAGGGTTTCACCATGTTGGTCAGGCTGGTCTCGAACTCCTGACCTCAAGTGATCTGCCCGCCTGGCCTCCCAAATTGCTGGAATTACAGACATGGTGAGCCACCATGCCCAGCCTATTTTTATTGTTTGATTAAGGTCTCACTCTGTCGTCCAGGCTAGAGTGCAGTGGCATGACAGGGCTCACTGCAGCCTCAATCTTCCAGGCTCAAATGATCCTCCCACCTCACCCTCCCAAACAGCTGGGACCACAGAAATGCACTACCATGCCTGGCCAATATTTTTTCTTTTTTCTTTTTTTTTGAGATGGAATCCTGCTCTGTTGCTCAGGCTGGACTGCAGTGGCATGATCTCTGCTCACTGCAACCTCCGCCTCCTGGGTTCAAGTGATTCTCCTGCCTCAGCCTCCTGAGTAGCAGGGATTACAGACATGCACCACCATGCCTGGCTAATTTTTTGTATTTTTAGTAGAGACAGGGTTTCGCCATGTTGGCCAGACTGGTCTTGAACTACTGACCTCAGGTGATCCACCCTGTTTGCCCTCCCAAAGTGCTGGGATTACAGTCTTAAGCCACTGCGCCTGGCCTATTTTTTTTTTTTTTCTTTAATAGAGACAAGGTCCCACTATATTGCCCAGGTTGGTCTCAAACTCCTGAGCACAAGCGGTCCTCCTGCCTCGGCCTCCCAAAGTACTGGGATTATAGGTGTGAGCCACTTCACCCAGCCTGTATGGGAAGCATTTTGTAAATAAATATAAGCTGCTATCATCATCATTAGAATCTTATGGAACTTGTTTTTAGTCTTTATGAAGACCCTGACATGTAGTAATTTGAGGCTGCTGATGTCACTCTTAACGTGTCATCACCAAAAAGCATCACCACTTACCCTCTTGAACTGCTCGAGCTGCTCTGTGAGTTCCTCCACTGCCTGTGCGTGTTTCTGCCTCATCTCCTGGACCTGAGCCTCGTGGGACCGCGTCTCTTCATCCAGGGCCTTCTTCAGCACCGTCACCTCCTGCTCCCTCTTCGCCCTTGACAGGAAGAACACGGTGGATGGCAGTTGGGTGGAGACAGAGGGTCATCTTAGTGCCGTGCAAAAGAATGAGAGCTCTTCCAGGACCCAGAGCTGCAATCCTCATCACCACCCCTCTCTAGCTGTGTGACCTTGGGTCACTCACCTAACATCTCTGAACCTAAAATTTCCTCAGCTGCAACATGTGGAGCATATCACCTGCCTGGGACGTCTGTAATGACTGGCAAACAAATACACAAAGTAATGGACTTGAAAAGATGTCTGTGAACTGCAAAATTTTGCTTAAATATTAATGTTGGCTCTTATTTATTGAGCAGTTACTATATGCCAGGCCGTGAGATAAGTTTTTTATATACATCATCTAATCCTCAGAGCGACCCAAAGAGGCAGGTATGTTATTATTTCCGTTTTACAAATGAGGAAACTAAGGCTAAGAGAGGGTAAGCAGTTTTACCCATGGTGTCACAGCCATTGTATGATGGAGCCAGAATTGGAAGCTAAACCTTGACCTTGAGTCCATGGTTTTGTTTTTGAGACGGAGATTCACTCTTGTTGCCCAGGCTAGAGTGCAATGGCGCAATCTTGGCACACTGCAAACTCTACCTTCCAGGTTCAAGCGATTCTTCTGCCTCAGCCTCCTAAGTAGCTAGGATTACAGGTGCCCGCCACCATGACTGGCTAATTTTGCATTTTTAGTAGAGATGGGGTTTCATTATGTTGGCCAGGCTGGTTTCGAACTCCTGACCTCAGGTGATCCACCCGCCTCCGCCTCCCAAAGTGCTGGGATTACAGGCATGAGCCATTGCACCCAACCTGGTTTTTTGTTTTGTTTGTTTTTGTATCGAGTCTTGCTCTGTTGCCCAGACTGGAGTACAGTGGAACACTGTCAGCTCACTGCAACCTCTGCCTCCCAGGTTCAAGGGATTCTCCTGCCTCACCCTCCTAAGTAGCTGGGATTACAGGCGCCCACCACCACACCCGGCTAATTTTTGTCTTTTTAGTAGACAGGTTTTCATGATGTTGGCCAGGCTGGTCTCGAACTCCTGACCTCAGGTGATCTGCATGCCTCGGCCTCCCAAAGTGCTGGGATTACAGGCATGAGCCACCACATGTGGCCCATGCACTGGGCTTTTCTGTATCAAAGTCCAGGTGGCAAGAGAGCAGAACATTGTGCCTCTATGTGCATGTGACACAGCACAAAACCCAAAGTGGGGGAAATAAACCTCAGGGTATACGGTGTTGGCACAGCTAGCATAGCTATATGCTATGGTATATGCTATGCCAACACCACAGATTGCATTAAAATACATTTATGTGTTTACTGAATGAATCAATGACCTAGTTTCACCAGAGTCAGGATTCGTGATCTGGCAGGCAGTTTGTTATTGTTATTATTTGTTCATTTGAAGTTAATCTTAAATTGAAAACCAATCCGATCAATTTTATTTTTAACATTTAACACAAAAGTTATACACACACATACTTGGGAATTGGAGCCTGGGGACTGACTGATAACACACACAGACAGACAGGAAGGAATTTCTCAAAAATGCTAACTGGTGTGACTAAGGGTGATTTTTGTTTGTTTTTTGAGATGGAGTCTCACTCTGTTGCTCAGGCTGGAGTGCAATGATGCAATCTCAGCTCACTGCAACCTCTGCCTCCCAGATTCAAGTGATTCTACTGCCTCAGCCTCCTGAGTAGCCAGGATTACAGGCATGCGACACCACGCTCAGGTAATTTTTGGATTTATAGTAGAGACAGGGTTTCACCATGTTGGCCAGGCTGGTTTTGAACTCCTGACTTCACCTGTCTTTGGCCCCCCAAAGTGCTGAGATTATACGCATGAGCCCGACCCGAAAGGTGATTTTTTTAATGTCTGTTTTTCTATAGTTTTCAAATTATTCTCTGAGTAAATCCAAGCTTTCCAGTGAGGATGGTTTTGAATGCAGCCTGACACAGAGTCATAAACTTGCTTAAAACAGTATGAGATGTTTTTTTGCAATTTGTAAATCTTTTTTAGTTCATCAGCTATTATTAGTGTTAGTGTATTTTATGTGTGGCCCAAGACAAATCTTTTTCTTCCAATGTGGCCAAGGGAAGCCAAAAGATTATACATCCCTGGTATATACTATTCTTCTGATGAGAAATAAGATGATGAGGGCCGGATGCAGTGGCTCACACATGTAATACCAGCAGTTTGGGAGACTGAAGTGGGTGGATCACTTGAGGCCAGGAGTTCAAGTCCAGCCTGAGCAACATGGTGAAACTCCATCTCTACTAAAAACACAAAAATTAGCTGGGCATGGTGGCACACACCTGTAAGCCCAGCTACTCAGGAGGCTGAGGCATGAGAATCACTTGAATCTCAGAGGTGGAGGTTGCAGTGAGCCAAGATGGCACAACTGCACTCCAGCCTAGGTGACAAAGCCAGACTGCCTCAAAAAAAAAAAAAAAAAAAAGAAACAACCATGCTTCTACAAGTTAAAGCAAACTGTAGCCAGGAAGGTAAATGCACAGGGGCTGAGAAATTCTGTGATGCAGGATTTGCTTTGGGTTTGTCCCCTCTCCTGCCCCCATCCTGTTGGTGCAGTGGGACAGTGGGATGGTGGGGTTGATGGGTCCTCACCTGAGCTCCTGCTGCGTGGCCGTGCTGTCCAGCGTGTCTTCCAGCTCTGTCTTCAGGGCCTCCAGCTCCTCGCCCAGGTCTCGCTTCTGCTTTTCAGCCTTGTTCCTGGCGGCCCGCTCCGAGTCCAGGTCCTCCTGGAGGTCTGAGATGTGGCCCTCCAGCTCCCGGATCTTCTTTAGGGCACTGTTCTTCTGAGCGATTTCATCGTCAAGCCTTTCAGGGACAGACCCACCAGAATGAACCCCCAGCGCCCTTAGTTTCCTGTCTTACAATGTGGCCAAAAATGGTTTTCTGGGACCAAACACTTATGTTGCAGAGACATCAAACACCTTCTATCCATGTCCCCAGGCCTGCTGCTTGATATGCCAGACTACTTGAGATTAACACAGGACCTGAGTGCCAAGGTCTGACATCAAAACAGATTGTATATGTGCATGGGTGTGTGTATGTGTGTATGCACATGTGTGCATGTGTGTACAAGAATGCAAAGCATTGGCCCCAGACTGGCAAGGTACCTGGTCACAGTAGGGACTGTGTAGATGCTTTCTGAATGTTGGACAGTTATTCTTCCCTGGCAACTGTCTGTTCTTTCTGCATTTCCTCAGTGACTGAGTACCCACCCCACACACAGCACTTGGCCAGCCACTGCTTACGGGAGATATTCAGACTGGGGCTCTGCATCTGGTGGAGGTGGTGACCACAGATCAAGGTGGGCTGCAAGAAGCACTGTTAAATGGCAGAATGCTGCAGGAGAGGCAAGCACTTTGATTTTACTGTACTTGAATGGGCAGCAACAAGAGAGAAAGTGAAATAGTTGGGTTGGGGTGAGACTGCAGAGGGTGGGTGGGCTCTGAGGGTGAGGCTAAGGAAACTGGCTTTTCCCTAATAAGCCAGTGAAGTTAGGTTTTTGTTTTATTGTTGTTATTGTTGTTTTGAGACAGGATCTTGCTCTGTTGCCCAGGCTGGAGTGCAGTGGCATGATCATAGCTCACTTTAGTCTCAACCTCCTGGGCTCAAGTGATCCTCCCAACTCAGCCTCCTGAGTAGCTGGGACTACAGGCACACACCACCATGCCTGGCTCATTTTTTAACTTTTTGTAGAGATGGGGTCTTGCTTTGTTGCCCATGTTGGTCTCAAACTGCTGGCCTCAAGCAATCCTCCCACCTTGGCTTCCCAAAGTGCTGAGATTACAGGTGTGAGCCTCTGCATCCAGCCAGCAAAGTTTTGTGATCAGGTTCGTGCCCCAGAGGGATGTTTTCCCTTCATCACCCTAGCACTGTCAACGCAGCACAAGTTGGACGACAAAAGAGCCGAACCAGGGGATCAATCAGAAAGCTCTGAGGCTTAAATCCCAGCTCTGCCTCTTACAAGCAATGACATTGCTCCTGTTCTGTTACCCCTAGGAGGCTCAGCTTCCTCCTCAAAGACACCAGCAGTACACCTGGCCAGGTGTCTGCAAAGGTATTGCTTGAAAAGAACTTAGTACAGAGTGAGCAGGTAAATCATCATTCAGAGTGGCTGCTGCAGTATCAGTATTGTTGTAAAGCCAGCTAAGAGCCAGGAAGAGGGAAAAACCAGAGGAAACGGGTGGGGGCACATTTAGAAGGACTGGCAGAATCCGAAGGTCGCTGCTCACTGTGGGTGAGCAAGAGCAAAGGATGAGACTGGTGTTCGCAAAAAGGAGGGCCCTTAGAGAGAGGGGCTGGGGAAAGGAAGGTCATTCCTGCCTTAGACATGGGGTGTTTGAGACGCTCATGGAAATTGACTCATTGGGCAATCGGAAATTCAGAACTGGGGTCTAGATGAGAAAAGCCTGTATGTCGAAGAGGCGGCAGCAACACTGCAGGAGTAGGTGAGATCAACTGCAAAGAGACTCTGTGTGTGTAGGGGAGAGAAGCAAGTCGCATGTGAGGATCTGGGGGAGTGAACGGGGTCAGGGAGGCTCATGGGAGAACTGGCCTGGCCTGGAAAACAAAGTGCATGCCAAGGGCCTGGGGCCACCTTGACCAAGACAGCCACTGCGAATGAGCGGGGGCCCACAGGACACACGGACACACAGCAAATGCCCCTTGCCAGCCCCGCTACCTGGCCAGGGCTGCCTGCAGCTCCTCCTCCTTCTTAGCCAGCTGCATCTTGAGCTCTGCGATCTGTGCCTGGAGGTCAGCGATCTGCTCGTGGTAGTCGCTGGCATCACCCTCCAGCTTCCGTTTCAGCTTCTCCAGCTCCTGCCGGCTCTTCTCTTCCTTCTTCAGCCGCACTGCAAAAACCGAGGTGCTCTTCAGGAGGGGGGGTGCCCAGAAAGATGCCGAAAATGAGCCTTCCTGCCCAGGCATTTTACACAGAGGAAATTCACATATTCCCCCATCAGTAACCGTCGTAGCCACGGCCTGGACTATTACCTCCTGATGAACAGCACCTTTTATCATATCATTATTATTATTATTAATTGAGACAGAGTTTTGCTCTTTTGGCCCAGGCTGGAGTTCAATGGTGCGGTCTCTGCACACTGCAAACTCCACCTCCCACATTCAAGAGATTCTCCTGCCTCAGCCTCCCGAGTGGCTGGGATTACAGGCGCCTGCCACCATGCCTGGCTCATTTTTGTATTTTGAGACAGGGTTTTGCCATGTTGACCAGGTTGGTCTCCAACTCCTGACCTCATGATCCGCCCGCCTTGGCCTCCCAAAGTGCTGCGATTACAGGCGTAAACCACCGCACCCGGCCTTTTTATCATATTATTAGTGTGTGTGTTGACTGAGGGTGATTCCAAGAGGTAGGATAGAGTTTTGCTCAATGGGATGATCCGCCATCCTCAAATTTCCTTTCTGATTTTCCTGCTTTTAAAAATACCCATTCAAGGCCAGGCATAGTGGCTCATGCCTATAATCCCAGCACTTTGGGAGGCCAAGGTGGGAGGACTGCTTGGGCCCAGGAGTTTGAGACCAGACTGAGCATCATAGTGAAACTCCATCTCTACAAAAATAAAAAATAAAAAAATTTAGCTCGGTGTGGTGGTGCACGCCTGTAGTCCCCGCTACACAGGAGGATCGCTTGACCTTAGGAGTTTCAGGCTGCAGTGCGCCATGATCGCACCATTGCACTGCAGCCTGGGCGACAGAGCAAGACCTCATCTCTAAAACAAAAAATAGCAAAATAAAATAAAAATAAACGTCTTGGTAGCTGGTTTACCTTCCAGTTCTGAAATCATAGATTCATGCTTGTTTTTCAGCTTGGTAAGATTCTTGGCCTTTTCTTCCTCTTCTGCAAGATTTGTTGTTAAGTCACTGATCCTCTCTTCAAGGAGTTTTCGTTCCTTTTTGGAGAAAGAGAAAGAGATATCTTTAGCATTTTTCTTTTCTCTAGAATCTGTTTCACTTTTAGTAATTTCCATATAAACAATTGAAAGAAAAACCCACATTATAACAAAATACAACTATAGCTTTAAATGGTAAAGAGAAGTCCCTTAACAATTTCCAAAAATTGGCCATATCTCATCTCATGCCAGTCTGTCCCTCACATTGTATGGTCAGCTAAAGGTACCTTCCTTCCATTCCTGCCACTGGCCAGCTCTTCCCTGCCCCAGGGCCTTTGCACAGTGGGCCAACCAGCTGAGATGCTCTTCCATTCCCCTCTAACTGCTCCTTCATCTTTAAGTTTCTGCTTAAATGTCACCTCCTCCAGGACACCTTCCCTGAATACCCTTCCTCTATCCCCCACTGCCCTTTCCTTTTCCCTTTTTCCCTTCCTCCTTTTTTTTGAGACAGAGTGTTACTCTGACACCCAGACTGGAGTGCAGTGGCGCTATCTCAGCTCACTGCAACCTCCACCTCCCAGGTTCAAGTGATTCTCCTGCCTCAGCCTCCCGAGTAGCTGGGACTACAGGCATCCGCCAACACACCCGACTAATTTTTTGTATTTTTAGCAGAGATAGGGTTTTACTGTGTTGACCAGGCTGGCCTCCAACTCCTGACCTCAGGTAATCCACCCGCCTCACCCTCCCAAAGTGCTGGGATTGCAGGCATGAGCCACCGCCCCCGGCCTGCCTCACTCTTATAATATGGTGAACGTTTCCTTCGGAGCCCTGATCGCCATGGCAAATCATGGTTGTTTGCCATCTCACTGGAGGGTAAGCCCCATGAGGGCAGGGTCCTCCTTCACCATGCATACCTGCATTGAACACAGAGCCTGGCTCACAGCAGGGGCCAAGTTGACATCCAGCTCAAAGAACTAAAAGCAGGTGACCCTCGTGGGGCTGGTTAGTGACGACTGACTAGGGTGACCAGCTTGTCCTGGTTTTCTAAGGGCTTTTCTGCTTTGAGAACTGAAAGTCCCAAATTCCCCAAATCCCCCTGATCCTGGTAAGTCTGTTGTTTTGAATGCAGAAACTTGATTCCACTTTTTTTTTTTTTCTGAGACAGAATCATTCTGTCACCCAGGCTGCAGTGCAGAGGTGTGATCTCAGTTCACTGCAACCTCTGCCTCCCAGGTTCAAGTGATTCTCCTGCCTCAGCCTCCCAAGTAGCTGGGATTACAGGCACCGGCCACCATGCCTGGCTAATTTTTGTATTTTTAGTAGAGATGGAGTTTCACCCTGTTGGCCAGGCTACTCTCAAACTCCTGACCTCAAGTGATCCACCTACCTCAGCCTCCCAAAGTGCTGGGATTATAGTCATGAGCCACCGCACCCGGCTGCTACTCACTTTTGACAATTTATTGTTCTGATCATCCATGACCAGGATCTCATCCTCCAGTTTCTTGATCTTGGCCTCAGCTGTGACCTTCTCAAGTTGCAGCTTCTGCCTGGCAGCTTCCTCCTCCTCTAGCTGCTCTTCAAGGTCCTTTGTTGTGGAGGGAAAAGAGTAACAGCTTTGGTTATAACAAATTTACTCTCATGGTGATCTGGAGACTAGTGAACGCAGGGGTAGGCCTGATGATGCCCAGAATTCTGCAGCCTCCTAAAAGGAAGAAATAAAGGCCTGGTCACGGTGGCTCACGCCTGTAATCCCAGCACTTCTGGAGGCGAAGGTGGGTGGATCACTTGAGGTCAGGAGTTCAAGACCAGCCTGGCCAACATGGCGAGACCCTGTCTCAAAATACAAAAATGAGCCAGGCATGATGGTGGGCTCCTGTAATCCCAGCTACTCGGGAGGCTGAGGCAGGAGAATCGCTTGAACCTGGGAGGCAGAGGTTGCAGTGAGCTGAGATTGCACCATTGCACTCTAGCCTAGGCAACAGACTGAGATTCTGTCTCAAAAAAACAAAACAAAAAAAACCCTGGGTAAGCTCCTCTGCTTCGTGGAACCTCAATCTCCTCATCTATAAAACGGGCACAGTAGGTACCACAGTGGTTTAAAATCGATCCACAAATTCTTTGCTACTCCAAAAAGGTGGAGCCTAATTCTCCTCCCCTTGAGTGAGGATTCGATTTGCTTCTAACAACAACAACAACAACAACAACAACAACAACAACAACAGCAGCAGCAACAAATCAGGAGGAAGTGTTGGAATGTAACTTCAGAGATTACGCTATAAAAGGTATTGTGGCTTCCTTTCTCCTCTCTCTCAGATCACTCCTTCTGGGGGAACTCTGCTGCCATGTTGGAAGGACACTCAAGTAGCCCTGAGGCAAGGCCTTCACGGTAGGGAACTGAGGCCTCCTGCCAACAGCTGTGTGAATGAGCCACGTGAAAGTGGGTCTTCCAGCCCCAGATGAGCCTTCAGCCTCAGCCAACACCTTGACTGCAACCTCATGTCGGACCCTAAGCCAGAACCACTCACCTAAGCCACTCCCAAATTCCTGATTAGGCAAGATAAACACTTTTTATTTCTAGCTGCTGAGTGTGGCATGTTTTGTTATGTAGCAATAGCTAATAAATACAATTATCCTCCACTCAGGCTTGCTGTTAGGAGAAAAGGGGTTAGCACATGCAATGCAGGGCAGTAGAACAGAATGGGCTCGCTGCGTTCAAGTCCCAACCCCAGCTGTGTGGCCTTGATTAGATGACCGACCCTCACCAAGCCTCCGTCTCATCGTCTGTCCCAGCAGGGACACGTATCCCTGGATGCACCTCCACAGGCCTGCAGTGAGGGTCAAGTGATTTGCCTAGCTACCATGGGCTGCCCCTGTGACAGCTTACCAGCATCTGCTGGGCCATCTTCTTCCTTTCAGCCTGTAGCTGCTGGCCCCTGTCTTCCTCCTCTTCCAGGCGGGCCTCCATCTCATGCAGTATCTCCTCCAGTTCCTGCTTCTTGGCCGCCAGCCGCACCCGCATCTCCTCAGCCTCTGCATACAGCTCTGTCTCTGCCTGCAGCTGTTCCTGTAGCAGGTTCTTCTCCTCGGCCAGCTGCACACAGAGGGTGGGGAGGAGGCGGGTGAGCCCCATGGGGCCAAGTCCTGCTCCCCGGCGGCCCCAGCCACACATCCATACAGGTACCTGCGAGTGCTTCTGCTCCAGCTCCTTAAGCTCATTCTCTGCCTTCTGCTGCCGCTCCTTGGTCTTCTGCAGTTCATCCTCCTTGGCCTGCATCTCCTCCTCCTGCCGTGTCACCTGCAGCAGTGGCTTCACCTGCACACACATAGTCAGCCTGTCATTTGTTTTTGTGGCAAAGGGATATGTTGTCATAATAAATTTGATCGGTGGTTCTGAGCCAGGGATAATGTCACCCCCACCGATCCCCACTAGGGGATACTGTCTGGAGCCACTGGTGGTTGCCACAACTGGGGTGGGGGGTGGCTGTGGCATCCAGTGGGTAGAGGCCAGGGATGCTGCTGAACACCATACAGTATGCAGGACAGCCCCCACAACAGAGAATTAGTCACCCCAAAATGTCAACAGTGGCAAGATTGAGGAACTCTAAATTAGAGCACCAGAAAAGGTGCAAAGTGAAAGGAAAAAGTCTCATCTTCCCCACTTTAGAACCATCCCAACAGAGAACTACTGTTGAAAAGTGCTATTTCCTTCCAAGGACAAAAGGGAAAAGAAAAAATCTTTCATATCCCACCCACCTCCCTATCAAAGTCATTACTAACATTGTTTACATTTCCTTCCTGGCTCTTTTTCTATGTTTAAAAAACAGACTTAAGACCGTGCTGACTAGTGTTAGCGGCTGCTTTTATTATTTAAAATTACAAGATACAGACAGGCACAGTGGTGCATGCCTGTAATCCCAGCACTTTGGGAGACCGAGGCAGGTGCTTGAGCCCAGGAGTTTGAGACCAGCCTGGGCAACATCATGAGACCCCATCTCTACAAAGAAAAGTAGCCAGGCATGGTGGTGTGTGTCTGTAGTCCCAGCTACTGAGGGGGCTCAGGTAGGAAGATCGCCTGAGCCCTGGAGGTTGAGGCTACAGGGAGCCATGATTGTGCCACTGGACTCCAGCCTGGGTGACAGAGTGAGACCCTGTCTCCACAAATAAAATTTTTAAAAAATTATATTTATCACCGCACGCTGTTACATCATTCTTACAACTTGACACAGCCATGTTTTTAAGTTAATGTATTTATTAAGAGATGGTCTTGTTCTGTCACGCAGGCTGGAATGCAGTGACCCAATCAGAGTTCACTGCAGCCTTGAACTTCTGGCCTCAAGCGATCCTCCCGCCCCAGCTCCAGAGTAGCTGGGACTACAGGCACATGCCACAGTGTGCAGCTAGACAGCTAGGTAGATGTCTTTTTTGTTGTTTTTTTAGCAGACCTATTCAATATCCAAGCCATCATTTTAATAGCTGAAAACATTCCATTGATGGATGAACCATTATTGAACTCATCATTCAGCTAGGACCGGACACTGAAATTCTGCTATTGTAAATAAGGCCATAATGAATGCCCTTAACTCTTGATTTTCTTTTCTTTTCTCTTTTTTATTTTTCAGTTGGAGTCTCGTTCTGTCACCCAGGCTGGAGTGCAGTGGTACAATCTTGCGATCTCAGCTCACTGCAACCTCTGCCTCCTGGGTTCAAGCAATTCTCCTGCCTCAACCTCCTGAGTAGCTGGGATTACAGGTGCCCACCACCACACCCGGCTAATTTTTGTATTTTTAGTAGAGATGGGGTTTCACCATGTTGTCCAGGCTGGTTTTGAACTCCTAAACCCAGGTGATCCTCCCACCTTGGCCTCCCAAAGTGCTGGGATTACAGGCGTGAGCCACCACACCTGGGTGAGACGATTTTCTTAGGATAGTTTTTCAGAAGTTGGTTCAGTGGGGACGAACATTTCCAAAAAGCAGCAGAGTCTCAATCTGTCACCCCGGCTGGAGTGCAGGCATGATCTTGGCTCACTGCAACCTCTGTCTCCCGGGTTCAAGAGATTCTCCTGCCTCAGCCTCCTGAGTAGCTAGGATTATAGGTGCCTGCCACCATACTCAGCTAATTTTTGTATTTTTAGTAGAGACGGGGTTTTGCCATGTTGGCCAGGCTGGTCTCGAACTCCTGACTGCAAGTAATCCACGTCCCTCGGCCTCCCAAAGTGCTGGGATTACAGGCATGAGCCGCCGCCCCTGGCAGCATTCTTGAACCATCAAAATTACGTAACTGGAGAACAGAGTGGTTTCCAGGGCTACGGAGGAAGTGGGTGTGGCTATAAATGGGCCACATGAGGGATTCCAGTGCTGATGGAAATATTAATACTTTGTGTTAAGGTCCTGGCTATAGCCTGTGTACCAAAGGACAGGGCCTCCTCGGGCCAGAGAACCGCCAACACGCAAGGTCTTGAGTTCAAGCCCTCCATTCCGCACCCACTTGTGACCACCTCCTTTCCCAAATGTGGAGGCTCCAGAGTGAAGAGCCAGGGCTGGGGGCCCCCGGGAAGGGGGCGGGGGCAGAGCACTCACTTTGGTGAAAAGCCTCCACCACTGCCAGTTCCGCAGCTTGAGGTAGGCGGCGCAGTTCCTCTGAATCACCTTCATGGCGGTCAGCTGCTGCTGCCTCTTGGCAAAAGCCCTAGGGAGGGGGGAAGAGAAGGTGGGTGGGTGGGTCATGAAGCCTCACCCTGCTGTCCACAGAGCCCTGCCCCGCAGCATCCCAACCTGCACAGGGACATGCCCCGTTCTCCCCAGCTCAGGTTCTTCCAGAAACCCTGTGTGACGCATGTTTTGTCTGGCTGCAAACAACTTAAATCATCTACAGGCCAGAGCCTTTCTCAGTGGACAAGGAAGACCCAGGGCTCACGACATGCCCCGGACTTAGCTGAGATCCAAACACCGCTCAGAAAACGCATCTATGTGCATCATTCCTAATGGGGCTTCTGTACACCCCGGCTGTACTAGCTGTTTCTGTTTTTTCTATTTTTTTACTTCTTTTTTGAGATAGGGTTTCACTCATTGCTGCCCAGGCTGGAGTGCAGTAGCACGATCTCAGCTCACTGCAACCTCCACCTCTGGGGTTCAAGTGATTCTCCGGCTTCAGCCTCCTGAGTAGCTTGGATTACAGGTGCCCACAACCATGCCCGGCTAATTTTTGTATTTTTAGTAGAGATGGGGTTTCCCATGTTGACCAGGCAGGTCTCAAACTCCTGACCCTCAGGTCATCCACCCACCTTGGCCTCCCAAAGTGCTGGGATTACAGGTAGGTACCACCGTGCCCAGCCTGCACCAGCTGTTTCAGACAAACCTATTTTTATTTTTTCAGAGACAGGGTCTGGCTCTGTGGCCCAGACTAGAGTGCAGTGGTGTGATGATGGCTCACTGCAGCCTCAAATTCCTGGGCTCAAGTGATCCTCCTGCCTCAACTTCCCAAGTAGTTGGGACTACAGGCACATGCTACCATGCCCAGCTAATTTTTATCCTAGTTTTTTTTTTTTTTTTTTTTTTGTAGAGATAGGGGTCTTGCCATGTTGCCCAGGCTGGTTTCAAACTCCTAGACTCAAGCCATCCTCCTGCCTTGGCCTCCCAAAGTGCTGGGATGACAGGTGTCAGCTACCATACCCAGCGCTGTCAAACCTATTCTCTCCTGGGTTGTTTTAGGAATTTCAAACTGTGACCCTGAACAGCACTCTTCCCATTTGAGGGCTATCAGATTGAGAAACGATAGAATAGTGAACGGAATTCTGTCTTCCCTGCTTGGCTGCCATCTTAGACATGGGAAAACTTTAAGAATCAAATTGCCCCAGTCATCCTGGAACCAGGAGGGACAGCAACAGGGAATTTAGTAACGAAACTTGACAAGTTAGGTCTGTTGTGGAAGGACCAAGAGCTCCCAAATCTGGCCTTGACCATCTTGGGTCCATGTGTCAATGAATGAACCTGACATGTCAGGGTCCTGCAGGTGAGGGTGTGGTCTCTGCCCAGTGACAACACTAGCCCCAGATAGAGAGCGACTCCACCTGTTCCTGCAGTCCCTGGGGTGTGACTTTCACTGAGGAACCCGAGCCCTTCCCTGGCTCCCAGTCTTCACAGAACAGATGGGACATGACACCCTCTGAAACACTGCCTTATAAATCCCATGGGGACGTGGGTATCTAGACACGGTCAAGTCCTCTTTCCTTGATGCTTTATCCAATTCTAACATTTCTAGGCCGGGCGCAGTGGGTCACGCCTATAATCCCAGCACTTTGGGATGTCAAGGCGGGTGGATCACTTGAGACCAGGAATTTGAGACCAGCCTGGCTAACATGGTGAAACCTCGTCTCTACTAAAAATACAAAAATTAGCCCAGTGTGGTGGCGGGGGCCTGTGATTCCAGTCACTCGGGAGGCTGAGACACAAGAATTGCTTGAGTCCAAGAGGCAGAGGTTGCAGTGAGTTAAGACTGCACCACTGCACTCCAGCCTGGGCGATGGAGAGAGAGAGAGAGACTCTGTCTCAAAAAGAAAGAAGGAAGGAAGGGAGGGAGGAAGGGAGGGAGGGAGGAAGGAAGGGAGGGAGGGAGGGAGGAAGGGAGGAAGGAAGGAAGGGAGGGAGAGAGGGAGGGAAAAACACCAACTAGCATTTCTGACCTGAGAACCACACACTGTTCTAAGCTCTCGTCATGCGTTATATCTTAGTGACACCTCATGAACAGCTCTCTGAGGTCAAAATGATTATGCTCAGTTTCCAGCTAAAAAAACTTGAAGCTCAGAGAGGTGGAGTAACTTGTCCAAGGTTCATCAGCAAAAACTGGGGCATCCAGGATGAGAACCCCGGTCTAAAACTCATTCCCTTCCTGCACTCGTAACTGGTACATTTATTTAAAGTAGAAGCATTTCTTCCACCTCAAGAAAAAACTGTCAGTCAATGATGCATAGTAAACAGGTGGCCTCTTAAAATCAGGGAATCGGAACAGAAAGGCCCCTGTTTGTGATTCGCGTTCGAGGTATTAGGATGCAGGAAAGCATCTTTACTTTCTGGCCAAGTAGCCACGACACATCGCCTGGAAGGCCATGATGACATCGGTGATCTTCAAATCTCGTTCCTCCTCCAGGTGGGCCAGGACCCCCGTTCGGAAGAAGATTTTGCTCTGCCCTATCCTGTATAAGTTGGGGTCAAGTTCCAGGGCTTTGATCTGCAAAAGGAAGGAGAAGAAGAGCTCCTGATTTCTGCTGCGCCATTTGGCCAGTGATGACATGGGTAAGAACGGTCCCGCCAAAAGCAGCAGGTGGCTTGTGGCCAGAGGTGGGGAGGTCTCTGGTGGACTTCTGGGCTCACCATGAGAATGCAGGCCTGCTTCCCGTCCATGAAGCCTTTGGGGATGGCATTCGCCGCCAGGATCTCGTAGCTTGAAACACAGAGCAGAAGTCACC
This sequence comes from Chlorocebus sabaeus, assembly GCF_047675955.1. NCBI lineage: Eukaryota > Metazoa > Chordata > Mammalia > Primates > Cercopithecidae > Chlorocebus > Chlorocebus sabaeus. Next base: position 14,906,536 of record NC_132908.1, read on the forward strand.
CCGTGTACCTCCAGCATCCATTCCTCCGCCCAGTCCCGCTCACCCCCTGCCCTACCTGGACCAGACCTTGGGACTCACCGTTGGCGGAACTCCTGGAAGACGATCCGGTTGGGGAAGCCCTGCCGGCAGATGCGAATGCCTTCCAGCACCCCATTGCACCGCAGCTGCTCCAGCACCAGGAATGCATCCAGCTTGCCGGACTGCAAAGGCCAAAGAGGGCAGTGGATCCCTGGGGCCAGGACCCACGGTGCAGCAAAGCCCCAAACCTCCTACCTGGATGACCCACCTGGCCAGGCCACCAGGGTACCAACAGAAGCACCCAGGGAGAGCTCAGCTGAGGGCCGAGCGGCAAAGCAGTGCCCCCTCTCTGGGTTTTCATCTCTTTGCTTTGGCACTGGCTGCCTCATGATCTCTCTGGTTCTTGATGACACTAGCATCGCCTGGCTGGGACTTGGGGCTTCCTCCTCATCACCTCCTCTCCCTCACTTCCTGTCCCATCAGCAGTTTGATTGGTTCTAGCTCCCAAATATCTCCCAAGCCCCCCCTACTTCTCTTCACCACTTCTCTTCACTATCTTCTGCCTGGACAACCACAGAAACCACCCACCTGGTCTTCTCTCTCCAGTCTTGCCTCTCCCCTCAATCCCCTCATTCACTTTCCTTTGTTCTTTTTGTTTTTTATTTTTTGAGATAGGGTCCCATTCTGTCACCCAGGCTGGAGTCCAGTGGCGCAATCATGGCTCACTGCAGCCTCAAACTCCTGGGCTCAAGTGATCCTCCCAAATCAGCCTCCCAAGTATTTAGGACCACAGCATGTGCTACCGTGCCTGGATAATTTTTTAAAATGTTTTTGTAGATACAGGGTCTTGCTATGCTGCCCAGGCTAGCCTTGAACACCTGGTCTCAAGTGATCCTCCCACCTCAACCTCCCAAAGTGCTGGGATTACAGGCATGAGCCAGCATATGTCCAGTCCCCTCATTCACTTCCTAAAACATAAATTGGACCATGCCATAGCCCTGCTTAAACACCCCCAGTGGCATCCCTAGAGAGAGAAGGTCAAGCTCCAGAAAGAACACAAGGAGCACCACGATCTAGCCCCTGCCTACCCATTCAGCCTCATTCCTACCTCACACACCGTCTGATTCCTACCTCACGCCATCACACATCTGCAACATGAAATGACCTATGTAGGATTTTCTTTCTTTCTTTTTTTTTTTTTTTTAAGATGGAGTCTCACTCTGCTGGCCAGGCTGGAATGCAGTGGTGCCATCTCAGCTTACTGCAACCTCTGCCTCCTGCGTTCAAGAGATTTTTCTCAGCCTCCTGAGTAGCTGGGATTACAGGCATGAGCCACACGCCTGACACTATCTAGCATTTTCTTACCTAGATCCTTCATTTCTCACCTCCACACTCTTGCTTATCCTGGGCGCTCTGCTAGCATGCCCTCCCCAGCCTGCCTTCCATGTCATCAAGTTGATGGCCACACATTCTTAAAGTTCAAGTTCACCAGAAGCTTTCTCTGAGTCCTGAGGCTGTGGGAGGAGCCCTGGCTCTTTGGTGTTCTCGTAATTGACCACATTCCATCACCATCATTGGCTGTGTGTTTATCTCTCCCCGTACAGCACTAGTGGCATCTTGGAGGGATTCTGTGCGGGGGGTTGAGGGACTGTCCTGTGCATCATACAATGCTTAGCGCATCCCTGGCCTCTACCCACTAGATGCTGACTAGCAGCCCCCTCCTGGTTGTGACAACCAGAAATGGCTGCAGACATGTCCACATAGAGGAGACAGTCACCCAAGGTGAAGATGCCTGCCCCAGATTAAGAGAAACCCATAGGCAAGGACTACAATTTTTCTAACACTGTCTCCCCAGCACCCGGCACAGGGAGGAGCCCAGTGAATACTTCCTGGGCTAATGAATGCATGAGTGGCTGGATGTCCTGCACAGCAGCTCCGCAGCTGAAGAGTCTCTGGATCCGTCCTCCCTTCCTCCTTTGCCTCCAGGGATGGGGAATGGGTCTGAAATTGAGATAGCCTTCCCCGCATGGCAAATGGGGTCCTCGGGGTAGGTAGGGGTGGAGGGCGCCTGGGGGATGCTGTGACTGCTTGGGGGCGCCCTGGCTTCTGGGAGCCCCAGGGTCTGGGCGGCGGGCCTCACCCTCTTCTCGTGGTTGGGGATGATGCAGCGAACGAAGTTGGGCGTGGTGTTGCGCAGCGTGGTCATCAGCTTGCCCAGCTGCTCCTTGTACAGCTGTCCCACGGTGCGGAACATGCCCTTCTTGGTCTTGGAGGCGCTGGGCAGCGAGCTCTCCGTCATCTTGGCCATCTGGTCCAGTCCCACGATGCGGTCCACTATGGGGCACAGCCAGGGTGGCATCAGCCTCTGGCCCACCCACCCCTAACTAGGCCAGAGGCCCAGACCCCGCCCCACCCACCAACCCGCCCACTCCAATCTTTCCTTCCATCACCAATGCTGCCTTTGGCACTCAGGGTTTCCAAGTACTGTCTATCTGGGAAATCCTGAGAGCACCTGAGTGGCAGAACAAATTCCCTGTGATGGAGTCACACTGACCTAGGAGTCAAGGTTGCTCTTGCTGTCCACTCACTGACTAGCCTTGGCTTGGCACCATCCTGTGCCTCAGTCTCCCTTTCTACAAAACGGAGGTAATAAAACCATCTACCTTCTAGGGCAGGGATAAGAAAATAAGGCACAGAAGGCACTTATTCCCTGCCAGTCTCCAATCCTTCATCCACCAACAAATAGTTATTGAGGACCTGCTGTGCTCCAGGCCCTGGGGACACCGCCGTGACCAAAAAAAAGACCCAGCCCTCTCACCCCACTTATATCACCGGGAAGGAGACAGACAGTGATCACATATGTTAAGTATAGAATATCTTGAGTAGTTAGGTGTGCTTAGAAAAATAAAAATAGGGTAAAGCAGAGAGAGAGAGAATGACAAGGGTGCTCTCTTAGATTAGGAGGTAGTGTGGTGGGATCTGCTAAGTTGCATATTTGAGCAGAAATCAGAAAGAAATGGGTGGGTAACAATGTGGGTATCCACAGAAGAAATATTCTGAGGCAGAAGATACAGCACACTCTCCAAGATAGAAGCCTGGCACATCAGTAAGTGCTCAACAAAAAGTAGGTATTATTATTATTATTATTATTTTATTGAGACAGAGTTTCACTCTTGTTGGCCAGGCTGGAGTGCAATGGCACGATCTCAGCTCACTGCAAGCTCTGCCTCCCAGGTTCCAGCAATTCTCCTGCCTCAGCCTCCTGAGTTGCCAGGATTACAGGCATGCGCCACCACGCCTGGCTCATTTTTTTGTATTTTTAGTAGAGACGGAGTTTCTCCATGTTGGTCAGGCTGGTCTCAAACTCCCGACCTCAGTGATTCCCCTGCCTCGGCCTCCCAAAGTGCTGGGATTACAGGCGTGAGCCACTGCGCCCAGCCATCATCTTTATCATCATCGCCACCAAGGTTCTTTTTCTACCAGCCCAACAGATCCCGCACATGCCAAGCCCAACCCACAGGCTGTGGACAGCACAATTTCTTCATCTTGGACTCAGTTAGATTCCGTGTAACAATCTCTTTTTTTTTCTTTTTTTTTTTTTGAGACAAGATCTCACTCTGTTGCCCAGCTGGAGTGCAGTGGCGTGATCTCAGCTCACTGCAACCTTCACCACCCAGGTTCAGGTGGTTCTCCTGCCTTAGCCTCCTGAGTAGCTGGGATTACAGGCACCCACCAGCACGTCTGGCTAATTTTTTTTTTTTTTTTTTTTTTAGTTTTATTTTTTCAAGACAGAGTCTTGCTCTTTTGCCTAGGTTGAAGTCCAGTGGCGTAATCTCAGCTCACTGCAACCTGAATCTCACCTCCTGAGTTCAGGCAATTCTCCCGAATCAGCCTCCTCAGTAGTTGGGATTACAGGTGCCCACCACTACGCCCAGTTAGTTTTATGTATTTTTAGTAGAGACAGGGTTTCACCACGTTGGCCAGACTGGTCTCCAACTCTTGACCTCAAGTGATCCTCCCACCTCGGCCTCCGAAAGTGCTGGGATTACAAGTGTGAGCCACTGCACGCAGCCTCATGCAGCAATCTCTCTGCTTGTCTTTGAGAGTCTTCTCTCTCCCACAAGACTGTGGGCTCCACAGGGGAGGGACTGCAGGCTTCATCATGTTTCCTGGGGTGACACAGATCCAGGGTGCGATGCTGTTCCCTAGGGCCAGAGCCTGGCATACGGTTGGGGCACAGCTGGCCCCTCCTGGAGCCTTTTTTAGCTTAAAACAAGGAAAGATCAGTCCTATAAGCCCCAGGCCCATGGGCCCTGTGCCAAGAACAAAACCTGCTGTGGACGCTGACAGCCAGGGATAAACAGCAAACCCCCTCCCCTCATCATCACTCCAGCAGCTCTTCCCAGGGATCATCTACTCACCGGTTCTCAAAGGGAGCCGGAGTGTGGTCCCCAGACCAGCAGCATCACCTGGGATGAACGTTTTCAGGCCCGCCCCATCCCTGGCCCCAGACCTGCAGAATCAGATCTTAGGGTAGGCCCAGCCATCTGAGTTTTAAAAAGCCCTCCAAAGAGGCCCAGGTGTGGTGGCTCATGCCTGTAATCCCAGCACTTTGGGAGGCTGAGGCGGGCAGATCACCTGAGGTCAGGAGTTCGAGACCAGCTTGGGCAACACGGGGGAACCCCGTCTCTACTAAAAATACAAAAATTAGCCAGGCATGGTGGCGTGTGCCTGTAATCCTACCTACTCGGGGGACTGAGGCAGGAGAATCACTGGAACCCAGGAGGTGGACGCTGCAATGAGCCAAGATTGCACCAATGCCTTCCAGCCTGGGTGACAGAGCAAGACTCTATCCCTAAATAAATAAATAAAGCCTTCCAGGGGGTCGTGATGCCTGCTTGAGTTTGAGCACCACTGGTCTAATTTAACCCTCACAATACCCCTAGTAGAGGTGGCAACTATTATTGTGTTTCCTGGTTTTACTAATGAGGGCAATGAAGCTTAACGACATTGAGTGACTCATCCAAGACCACAGAGCTAGGAGGTGGCAGAGATAAGATGCAGCAAAGTCCTTCTGACTGGACAGGGCAGTCTAACTCCCCGTGCCTGGCGTGCTGTTTCTCCCGTCTATCGCCTGAGCCCTGAGCTCAGGACCTCATCCCCTGGGGACATGTAGGATTGAGGCGCTCAGGGACGCCCATTCAGGAAGAGATTGTTTCAACAAGACATCACTCACCAGCACACGCCAATGCTCTTCCTTCCCCTGCCCCCATGCAAAGGCCTCCCCTCCTGGGGCAGGTGTGGGAGTCGGGGCACTTGGGTGTTCAATTCTCCAGCTCAAAGCAGAACATGGACCTGAGCCCAGAAGGCCTTACCATCTTTCCACAGGTCGGCCACAAACTTGTCAGAGGAGGCATTGAGCAGGGAAGTCACGTTGTCATTCAGCGGGTCCATGTTCTTGGTCAGCCAGGCACTCGCATTGTAGTCCACCTGCCAAGGACACCCTGCTGGTCAGAACCCCTGGGAAACTAGAAACTTAGAAACCAAGGCCAGGACCCCAGCCCTCCCATTGTCCTTCCAGATCTTCTGAGGTCAGAGAGGACATGACGTTTATGACCACCATGATGGCACTCTGCAAACACCAATGAAGAGACCAACAGCCCAGGGACCTGTGCCCACATAGTAGGACACCAGCCAACGATAGCCATTGCTGGGAAAGCCTAGTTTCCATTTCATATTCTCCTACTAACGCAGCTGTGGCAGCCTCCCTCCTCCTAAGCCAGCACAGTGGCTGTGAGTTATACAAGATTAAGAGATTTCATGATGGCAGATGCCCTCCAGCCCACATGCAAAATTCCCCCCTCATCATCTTCCTGGTTTAGAAATTAAGCACAGTGGCCAAGCGTGGTGGCTTACGCCGGTAATCCCAGCACTTTGGGAGGCCAAGGTGGGTGGATCATTTGAGGTCAGGCGTTCGAGACCAACCTGACCAACATGGTAAAACCCCATCTCCACTAAAAATACAAAAAAAAAATTAGCCAGGCATGGTGGTGCACGCCTGTAATCCCAGCTACTCGGGAGGCTGAGGCAGGAGAATCGCTTCAACCTGGGAGGTGGAGTTTGCAGTGAGCTGAGATTGCACCACTGGACTCCAGCATGGGCGACAGAGTAAGACTCTGTCTCAAAATTAATTAATTAATTAATGAAGCATGGCATCCTGTTTTCTACTCTCTAATGAGCATAATTTGTAACTCAGAGATACTGATACATGGATATACAGAAAAAGGACATACAGGCTTTTTACATTCCTGATTCAAACGCTGACATGCCCAAAGCCCTAATTTTTATTGTGGTAAATATTAAATGAAAGGAACTGATAATACAGCTTTGCTGGGTTATTATGGAATGTGGGTTATCAGGATAATAGCTAGGCTTGATCTGAGAGAAGACTGAAAACAAATCCGCTGAAAAAAAATCCACTGATGAAGTAGGGAAAAGAAAAGTATTGTCTCTGTATGCTTAAAGGAACATATACTCCCTTGAATATAGGCTAGGAGTTGGGAAACCTTTGGTGAAGGCCCAGATAGTAGATATTTTTGGCTTGGCAAGTCATACAGCGTTTTGTGTTCTTTTTGTTTTGTTTTGTTTTTGAGACAGAGTCATTCTCCGTTGCCCAGTCTGGAGGGCAGTGGTGTGATCTCAGCTCACTGCAGTCTCCACCTTCCTGGGTCAGCAGTTTTCTTGCCTCAGCCTCCTGGGTAGCTGAGATTACAGGTGTGTGCCACCACGTCTGGCTTTTTTTTTTTTTTTTTCTTTTGTATTTTTAGCAGAGATAGGGTTTCACCATGTTGGCCAGGCTGGTCTCAAACTGCTGACCTCAAGTGATCCACCTGCCCTGGTGCTGGGATTATAGGCATGAGCCACCACGCCCGGCCAAGTCATACAGTCTTTGTTGCAGCTACTCAACTCTGGTGCTGTAGTACAAAAGCAGCCAGCCATAGACACTATGTATACAAACAGGCATGGCTGTGTTCCAATAAAACTTTATTTACAATAACAAGCTGTGGGCCAGATTGGATTCTATTGCCACTCCCTGGTAGAGAGCCTTGCCTGTTCCCATGATGCAGTGGGGGTACTGATGAGTCAATAGAATACTACAATTCTGCAAGCCAGACTAAGCTATGTCCTTTGTACATTATCCAGGACCCTTGAGAGCCATAGGGCAAGGGCCTATAGAGTAACAGCCAAGGCATGTTGATGATGATGATGAATACAACTATCATAGATTTCCCTGGCCAGAGGCTGGCAATAGCAAACCCAGGCCGTGACATGGGAGATTTTTGTTGAAGCCAGGTGTGGATGTATTCGTCACCCCATCCCAGTTGGCCCTGCCTGTTGGGTATAACTTGTAGCAGGAAGGATTTAGAGTCTATACAAGAAAAGCAGGCTGAGGCCAGGTGCAGTGGCTCGTGCTCTTAATCCCAGCACTTCAGGAAGCCAAGGCCGGGGGATTGCTTGAGCCCAGGAGTTCAAGACCAGCCTGGGCAACATAGCAAGACTCCATCTCTATACATAATTTAACAATTTAGCTGGATGGCCAGGCACGGTGGCTCATGCCTGTTATCCCAGCATTTTGGGAGGCCGAGGTGGGTAGATCACCTGAGGTCAGGAGTTTGAGACCAGCCTGGCGAACATGGTGAAACCCTGTCTCTACTAAAAATACAAAAATTAGCTGGGTGTGGTGGCAGGTGCCTGTAATCCCAGCTATTTGGGAGGCTGAGGCAGGAGAATCTCTTGAACTCGGAGGTGGAGGTTGCAGTTAGCGGAGATCACACCATTGCACTCCAGCCTGGATGACAAGAGCAAAACTCCATCTCAAAAAAAAAAAAAAAAAAACATTTAGCTGAGCATGGTGATATATACCTGTAGTCCCAGCTACTTGGGAGGCTGAGGCAGGAGGATTGTGTGAGCCCAGGAAGTTGAGGCTGTAGTGAGCTATGATCACACCATTGCACTCCAGCCTGAGTGACAAAGCGAGACCCTGTCTCCAACAAAAACAGAAAGAAAGAACTGCCTGGACATCACGGTTGGAATACATGAGAGTGGCTGCAGCTGATGCCTTACAGATGCATAGACAAATTACGAATAGGACTTGGTCGGGATTTGCTTAGTAGCAGATGCCTTTGCAGTTTCCAGGCAGCCCAAGGTTCTGCCACTCTCAGACTATCTCTGTGCTGAGCAGCCACTGGGGCTCCCCTGAGACAGAGTCCCCTGGGCCCTGTGGCTGGTACCTTCCCAGCATAATGGATGATGGAGAACTCAGTCTTGTCCTTGAGCTGCTTGGGCTTCTGGAACTTGGGGTGGCTGCCCTGCTCCGTGCACAGCTTCTCCACAAAAGACTTGTCCGTGGCTTTGGGGAACCAGCACTCCTCGTCCAGCAGGGCCAGCACCCCTGGAGGGTTGTTCTGTGGGAGACAAGTAGGGCTTGAATCAGAGAGGACACCCAACCTCGGGCATTCCACGAAGAGCTGGCCAACTGTACACAACGCATGGGCATCCACCAAGATCTGATACTGTATTTGCTCACATGTAAAGATGAGTTTATGACCCCCACGCTTCCAAATCTACCCTTAAATTACCCTGTGCCCAATGGACCAGTGTCAGGGAGGGAAGGCAGAACATGTTTGCTGCCGCCCCCTAGTGGGCAACACGCAGACAACATCATGAAGAGTTCATAATTCTTGCAAACGAATTTGTTGCTTGACTTGAATTCACCTAGGGTTCCCGTTAGAAAAGTTTTTTTTGGAGACAGGGTCTCACTCTGTCATCCAGGCTGGAATGCAGTGGTGCAGTCTTGGCTCACGGCAACCTCTGCCTCCAGGGCTCAAGCAATCCTCCCACCTCAGCCTTCCAAATAGCTGGGACCACAGGCTGCACCACCAGGCCCGGCTAATTAGTAGAAACCCTGTCTCTACTAAAAATACAAAAGTTCGCTGGGCATGGTGGTGCATGCCTGTAGTCTCAGCTACTTGGGAGGCTGAGGCAGGAGAATCACTTGAGCTGGGGAGGTAGAGATTGTGCCACTGCACTCCAGCCTGGGCAACAGAGTCAGACTATGTCATAAAAAGAAAGAAAAGAAAAGAAAGAGAAAGAAAGAAAAGAAAAAAGAAAAGAAAAGAAAAGAAAGAGAAAGAAAGAAAAGAAAGAAAGAAAGAGAGAGAAAGAAAGAAAGAAAGAAAGAAAGAAAGAAAGAAAGAAAGAAAGAAAGAAAGGGCAGAGAAGAAAGGGAAGGGAAAGAGGGTAGGGAAGAAAAAAAAAAGAAGGAAAAAGAGGATGGAAGGAAGGCAGAAATTAAAGAAAATATCTTTGATATGAAAATGTGGGTTAATGGAAATTGTAACAGTTCACAAGGATTCAGCTTACAGCCTTTCAGGATGTGGTGATGGATTGGGTGGGGGAATGCTATGCGCATGGGGAGGGTGTGGGGTCCATGTCAGCTCCACAGAGGCCACACACGTGTGCAAGGTGTGACGGAGCCCTGCACACCCACGTGCCCCTCACCGGCCGCTCGATGAGCTCAATGCAGGGCTGTAGGTCCAGCCCAAAGTCGATGAAGTTCCACTCAATGCCCTCGCGCTGGTACTCCTCCTGCTCCAGGATGAACATGGTGTGGTTGAAGAGCTGCTGCAGCTTCTCGTTGGTGTAGTTGATGCACAGCTGCTCGAAGGAGTTCACCTGAGCATATGGCATGGGGGCGGGGCGTGAGGATCTTGGTATGAAGTCAGAAGACAAGGAACCCCACAGAAGCTCCACCTGACAGCGCCCCCATGGCTTGCCCACATCCTGTTCTGCCATCCCAGCACCCAGATAGGACTGAGACCCCGAAACATGCTGCCTACAGTCCACCAGGGCTGGCGAAGTTGACATCACATGGCCCTCACACACCTTAAAGATGCTTATCTTCTCCATCTGCACAACCATCTATGGATGGACAAACCTCATAAGGTACGCTACCGCACGTACAGTGTGGAAGCATTGTACAGATTTGAGAACAGAGGCGCAGACAGAAAGTGACTCTGTAGTACACCTCTTTCGGGATATCTATTAGTCTGAGCCCGGCTGGGTGTGGTGGCTGAAAATTGTAATCCCAGCACTCAGGGAGGCCAAGGTGGGAGGATGACTTGATGTCAGGAGTTTGCGACCAGTCTGGCAAACAGCGAAAATTCTCTCTACTAAAAATACAAAAATTGGCCAGGCACGGAGGCTCATGCCTGTAATCCCAGCACTTTGGGAGGCCAAGGCCGGTGGATCACTTGAGGTCAGGAGTTCGAGACTAGCCTGGCCAACAGGGTGAAACCCCATCTCTACTAAAAAAAAAAAAAAAATTAGCCGGGCATGATGGCACTAATCCCAACTACTTGAGAGGCTGAGGCAGGAGAATCACTTGAACCTGGGAGGCAGAGGTTGCAGTGAGCCAGGACTGCACTACTGCACTCTGGCCTGGGCGACAGAGCGAGACTCTGTCTCAAAAAAAAAAAAAAAAAAAGAATTAGTTGGGCATAGTGGCACGTGCCTGTAGTTCCAGCTACTCAGGAGGCTGAGACAGGAGAATTGCTTGAACCCAGGAGATGGAGACTGCAGTGAGATGAAATTGTGACACTGCATTCCAGTCTGGGCAACAAAGCAAGACTCCGTCTCAAAAAAAAAAACAAGACAAAAAAAAACCCTTCCCTTTCTCTGAGAACTTTCCTCGGACCCATGGGTGTGGATTCATTATCCATATTTCTACTACATGAGGTATTGCAAGCTCCTGCAAACAATTCTTGGCTTGGAGGTGACCATGTAGCCAATTCAGGTGAGTAAGTTCCAAGATTTTGGTTGGAACTATTAGAAAAGAGTTTTTTTTTTTTTTTTTTTGCCAGGATTACTGAGAGGCAGTCTGGAGCTTTGGCAGCCATCTTGCCACCATGAGGAGAGAGCCTGCTTGAGAATGGAGTCAAAATGGAGGAAGGCAGAGAGAAAGAGAGAAAGATGGTGGAAGATCAGACTGCCTGCAGGATCCAGCTGCATGTCTGGCCTTCTCGGTTCCAGAAACCAATGCATTTCCAGTTGGATTTCTGTCCTTGTACCCTCAAGGATCCACCCTTAACTAGTCAGCCTCCTACCCTACCGTAGCCATGTACGTGACTTTCTCCAAAATCATGATTCCTCCAAGAAAAAGCCCCATCTCAGAGAACCAAGACCACAGCTGTTACGATCCCACCGAGCTGTACCTCAAAGATCTCAAATCCAGCTATATCCAGGATCCCCAGGAAGGAAGCCCCTTGCCGATGGGTCTTGTCCAGGGCTTTGTTCACGCGGGTGAGTATCCAGCGGAAAAGGCGCTCATATGTTGCCTTGGCCAAAGCCTCTACAGCAAAGTCAGCCTGCAGAGGGGAACCAGGGGAACCTGGTTATTCTCACTGGGCTCCATTTTCACATAAGCCAGGCTGGTGGTGAAGACTGTTATTCTTGGCTGGGCACAGTGGCTCACACTGTAATCCCAGCACTTTGGGAGGCCAAGGCCAGTGGATCACTTGAGGTCAGGAGTTCAAGACCAGCCTGGCCAACATGGCAAAAACCCGTCCTACTAAAAATACAAAAAGTAGCCAGGCGTGGTGGTGCATGCCTGTACTCCCAGCTGCTTGGGAAACTGAGGCAGGAGAATTATTTGAATCTGGGAGGCAGAGGCTACAGTGAGCCGAGATCACACCACTGCCCCCCACCCTGGATGACAGAGCAAGACTCTGGCTCACAAACAAAAAACAAAAAACAAACAAACACGAAAAACCAGACATGGGACTTTGAATATTCTAGTATTGAATAAATGAGGCATAAAGAGATGGATGGGTGGATGGATGGACAGATGAATGAATGAATGGAATGACAGGTGGATGGGTGATGGATGACTGGACAAATGGACAGGTCATGGATGGATGAATGGACAGATGGTGAGTGAGGGATGGATGCACAGATGATGGGTGAACAGATAGATGGGCAGATGAGTGGATGGATGGATGGATGAACAGACAGGTGAATGAGTGGATAGAAAGATGGATGGATGGACAGATGCAGAGGCAGACCATGGGTGAATGGATTAATGAATAGATGAATGAGTGAACAGGGGGGTAGATGGATGAATGGATGGATGGGTGGGTGCATGGATGGGTAAGTGATAAGTAAATGGCAGGTACATCATTACCTGTTCTTTTGTCTGAGCTTTCTGTACCACATCTCGCCCAACCTTGATACGAGGAGTGAGGATGGATCTAGTGAAATCCGTCACATTGATTCCCATGAGGTGGCAAACTTTCTGAGCAGCTGGATGGAGAAAAGAAACATCTTGAGTGCATCACAAAAGAAAGAGCTTGGCAAGAAGGCACATCACACGGGCTATTTGAGATCTGTGAATACACTGGGTTCTCTTGGGGAAATGGGACCCACTGACCGTGAATATAGTCCTAAAGGCTGCTGTCATTAGTGGTCACACTCCCCAGTATTTTGCTGAGAGGCAGTGATTTGGGGGGAGCTGAAGTATGCCCCAGTTGGGGGTTCAGGGTCAGGTAGTTCTAGTTTCAAGTCCCTGTCCCTTAACACTTCCAAGTCATGTGACTTTGGAAAAGCTCTTTACCCTCCCAGAGTCTTGCTTTTCTCAGCTTTAAAAAGGGTCAGCTCTTCGGTACCTAGTTGGTACCCAGAACTAAATAAGGTAAAATATGTAAAGTCCCTGAGAGAGAGAGGGAGGGGGGTGGGGGGAGAGAGGGAGAGGGAGAGGGAGAGGGAGGGAGAGAGAGAGTGAGAGAGCAAGAGCGAGAGAGAGAGAGAGAGATTAATTTTTTTGGAGATGGAGTCTCGCTCTGTCACCGAGACTGGAGTGCAGTGGTGCGATCTCAGCTCACTACAACCTCTGCCTCCTGAGTTCAAGCAATTCTCCTGCCTCAGCCTCCCAAGTAGCTGGGATTATAGGTGCCTGCCACCACACCCAGCTAATTTCTTTTGTATTTTAGTAGAGATGGAGTTTTACCGTGTTGCCCAGGCTGGTCTGGAAGTCCTGAACTCAGGCAATCCACCCACCTCGGCCTCCCCACGTGCTGGGATTACAGGTGTGAGTAATTTTGTTACTGGCCCCTGAGATTTATTTAATAGTTACTAAGTATTAAATAGTTACTAATAGTAACATTTATTGAATAGTTACTATTCAATAAATATTTGTTTCACCCTTCCAGGATATGTGTTACAGCATTGTTTGCAATAGCAAAATGCTAGAATCAATCTAAATTTTTTTTTTTTTTTTTTTTTTTTTTTTTTGAGATGCAGTCTTCCTGTGTCTCCAGGCTGGAGTGCAGTGGTGCAACCACTAGCTGGTCCCTTAACATGAAAATAGCATTACATGCTGCTTTGCATGTGCAAGGCAGAGTAAATACAGTGATTTCAGGATTTTTTCCCCCATCTCTTGGCAAGAGTGCTTTTTCATTTCTCTTTCCCTGAGGTCTTTCCTTGGCATCTGGATTCCGTTAATTTGCCAGATTTAGGGACTCTAATACATAACACACACCTGAGAATGAAACTGCCACTGCAAAATTATAACTGAGACACTGAACAGGATCTGACCTAACCGACTCCATCTTGCTTCTAACCTCCAAGCTCCACTGGATGTAAGCTGAACTAACTTTGGGATGAACTTATAGTTTGTTTATATTTATTTATTTATTAAGACAGGGTCTCATTACGTCATCCAGGCTAGAGCATAGTGGCACAATCTTGGTTCACTGCAATCTCCACCTCCTGGGTTCAAGTAATTATCCTGCCTCAGCCTCCTGAGTAGCTGGGATTACAGGTGCCCACTACCACACCCAGCTAATTTTTGTATTTTTAGTCGAGATGGGTTTTCACCATGTTGGCCAGGCTGGTCTTGAACTCCTAACTTCAAGTGATCCACCTGCCTCGGCCTCCCAAATTACTAGGATTGCAGTCATGAGCCACCACGCCCGGCCTCTTAGTTTATAGTTTAAAACACAAGAACCCTTTCCCAAAACAAACCCCCTTCTTGCCTGGGGACTAGACTGCCTTTGTAGGAATAACATATTAGCCTAAAGATTAGAAATTACGGTTTAGGAGTTCTGTAACTGGAGGCTACAAGAGTCTGACCCTCCCTAAATTGCTCCTGGGGATAACATCACTAATGTAAAATCTAACATCAGTGCTTGAGATATTTTGCAGACCCTGGCACCAGGTGGATCATCTGACACCACCCAGATCGAGAAACTGGCTCATCTGATCTGATGGCCTCTGTCCAGGAACTGACTCAGGGCAAGAGGACCGCTTCGACGCCCTGTGATTTCATCTCTGACCCAACCAATCAGCACCCCCAACTCACTGGCCTCCCCCTAACCACATGATGCTTAAAAACTCTGATCCCTGAATGCTCAAGGAGACTGATTTGAGTAATAATAAAACTCTGCTCTCCCATGCAGCTGGCTCTGCGTGAATTACTCTTTCTCTATCTCCATTCCCCTGTCTTGATTAATTGGCTCTGTCTAGGCAGTGGGCAAGGGAAACCCAGTAAGCAGTTGCAAAAGATTTGATCAAGGTGGGCTCTAGGGAGTGGGAAAAAGCAACGCAATATACAGCCTGGGCCGGGAAATAAGAAACCTAAGTTTTGCTCTCAGCTCAGCCACCAACAAGCATGGTGGTAGCCATGCCAGCTTCTCAAAACACAAAATACTATTTATTTGTGGGTAGGTTTATCAGATTTAGGGGGAAAATTACAGGATGCTCAGTTAAACCTGAATTTCAGATAAACAAGAATACTTTTTTGGTATAATCATGGTCCAAATGTTACAAGGGACATACTTAAAATTTAAAAAAAGGTTTGTTGTTTACCTAAAATTGAAATGTATCTGGACATCCTGTATTTTATTCGGTACCCCTAATTCTCAGGGCAATTGAGGTCTGTCTCCCCAGGAAGACCACAGATACTGTAAGAAGAGCTATTCTTGTGTCATTTCCTGCTGTATCCCAGTGGCATATTGCAGGGGCTTGAGAAATATTTCTTTAACAAAACAATTAAGTGGAGTATTTTAGAATAGATGGTCCCTCAGGATCTGGTCTGGTCACTATTAGGGGCGGGATGTGATGACTCTTGCCTGTAATCCCAGCATTTTGGGAGGCCAAGGTGGGAGGATCACTTGGGCTCAGGAGTTCAAGATCAGCCTGGGCAACACAGCGAGACCTCGTCTCTATTAAAACTTGCAAAATTTTGTATTTTAAAAAAA
The DNA here is from genome assembly GCF_047675955.1 of Chlorocebus sabaeus. NCBI lineage: Eukaryota > Metazoa > Chordata > Mammalia > Primates > Cercopithecidae > Chlorocebus > Chlorocebus sabaeus. The sequence goes on from NC_132908.1 coordinate 14,921,868, forward strand.
AGAACAAATAAATAAAACTATTAGTTTTTTTTTTTTTTTTTTTAAATCCCTGCACTCTGATTCAAGAACTTTCCACATAGGGTCTTGAGCAGTGAAAAGTTTGCAAAAAGAAAAATGAGTAATAAGAACCTAGTCCAACTGTTGTTAAAATCCCAGATACTTTCGCCTTGAAAAACAACCAATGGTTAAATGTTACCCTCCCCACCCCCACAACCCCAAAGTCTTTGGTTATTGGTAAAAGGTGGCAAGTACCTGTGTTATCTGGCATGGACGCCTGGTCTGTGTTTCTTTCCTTCTTGAAGACGATATTTCCAAGCTGTAGGACTGATGACACCACTTTCAATATGGCTGAGGTGGGGAGAGAAGAGCAGAGCAGACACAAAGGTCAATGCCAAGGTACCCTGGAGTTTTGGAGCCTAAAGCCACTGGGGACCCAGAGCCAGCCTACATCTTTCCTCTGAAGAAACTAAATTCTAAGCTCAATATTTTCACATGGTTGCTTAAAACCTTGCATTACAATGGAATGCCACACAGCAGGGACTGGCAAATTATAGCCCATGGACCAAATCTGGCCCACTGTTTACTATTATAAATAAAGTATTATTGGAACACAGCTATACTCATTCATTTACCTACTGTTTATAACTATTTGCATGCTACAATGGCAGAGTTAAAGAGTTGCAACAGAGATCGTCTGGCCCACAAGGGCTAAAGAATTTACTATCTGACCCTTTACAGAAAATGCACTAGGAACCTCTGCCACAGAACAGTGAGAATGAATGAGCTACAACTACCAAAAACCAAAACTGATATATTGGGGCCAGCATAGTGACTCATGCCTGCAACCACAGCACTTTGGGAGGCTGAGGTGGGAGAATTGTTTGAGGCCAGGAGTTTGAGACAGCCTGGGCAATGTAGGGAGATCCTGTCTCTAAAACAAAAATACCCCTGATGTATCTTCCAGATACAAACACGGAACAAAAGAGGACAGATGGAAACAAGAACGTACTGCCTAAGTCCACATATTGACAGTCCATCCAAGAAGAGGCAAAACTAATCGATGTTGTTAAAAGTCAGGAAATTGATTATCCTTAATTGAGGGAAGCTCCGAGAAGGTGCATGTGGGAACTTCTGTGGGGCTGGTGGCATTCTCTTATTTAAAATGGATTCTAATTACACAGATGTGTTCAGTTTATGATAATTCTTTGCACTGCACGCTATGGCATACACAATTTTCTACATGTAAATCTACGTCGGTAAAAGGCTTTTTGAAATAAAAACCCTGTACTTCTTACATACTCTGCTGGGTGTACAAGATGCCCATGTTGGGAGGAAGAAAATATACATTTGTTTTTACTAGTTGTCCAGGTGTCTCCAAACAAAAACGCTGTGTTCCCAAGATACTTGGAATGTCTCTGACTCCATACTTAGCACATGTTACTGTTAAAATAGTTTCTATGTCTGAAATCCCCACAAGACCATGAGTTTCTGGAGAGTGGGGGGCCTGCCCTTATCATCTTTGAATTTCCAAAGCCTAGTCCAGGGTCCTGATACACATGGTAGGGAGGGAGAGAGATGGATGGATGGTAGGTGGAAGGTGGATGGATGGATGAATTAATGAATGAATAAATGGATAGAGGATGGGTTCATGGATGAATGGATGAATGGGTAGATGAATGGGTGAATGATGGATGGATGAGTAGAGGATAGATGGATGAATACAGGATGGATTGATGGATGAATAATGCATGGATAGAGGATAGATGGATGATGTATGGATGGATAGCTGGATGGATAGAGGATGGATGGATAGATGGAATGGACAGAGAATGGATGGATGGACGATGGATAGACAGATAGAGAATTGATGGATGATGGATGATGGATGGAGGAATGGATAGAGGATTGATGGATGGATGATAGATGAATGGATGGATGGACGGATGATAGATGGATGACGGATGGATGGTAGATGGATGGATGGTAGATGGATGGATGAATAGATGGATGGATAGATGGATGGATGGAGAATGGATGATGATTAACGCACATTCTTGGCTTAGCTTAACTCAGGTACAAATCACCCAGAGTTCTGGCTTCAAATCAGTCACTGTGTTCCAGGAACAAAGCCTAGAGATCCCAGACTTCTCTGGTTCCTCAGGCCAAACCAGACATCACAAGGCCCATAACAACAGCTATTCTCACACCATGGAGTCCTTGGCCCAGCTCAGCAAAAGGACCCAGCTGCTGACCACCCACCCATTTGCTCCCACTCACTAAGGCAGAAAGCCTTCCACCCAAAATGAATGAAGCTGCTGTTCACAGGACTTGGAAAGACACTTCCTTTTAACCGTAACATCTATGAAAGAGGCTTTGTAAACTATGAAGAGTTGTACTCACAGTTTTAAAAGTGTAAGTTTAAAGTAAAGATTGCTGAAATGCCTGCACAGCCCAGGCAAGCCGGCCAACTCAGGGTTTCTCAATCTTGTCACTGCAGAAATTCGGGGACAGATAATTATTGTGGGGAACTGTCCTGGGTGTCATGGGAAGTTTAGTAGCATCCTTGATCTCTAACCACTAGATGTCAGTGGTGGTTACCCCACCAGAGTTGTGACAACCACAGATGTTGTCAGACACTACTAAATGTCCCCTGGGAGGCAAACTCATCTCTGGCAGAGAACCACTGGTCTACAGGAACAAAGCCAACTAAGGAGGACTGTGGGGACCCAAGGAGGCCACAAACCCATCTGAAGGGGCCAGCAGCTACTCCGTCATAGCCCAGTATTGCTAGAACTTCTGATTTTTCCAGATCATGGAAAGCCGGAGTTTTTATGTGACGTCTACCCATGGTTTTTTTTTTTTTTTCTTTTTCTTTTGAGACAGAGTCTTGCTCTGTCACCCAGGTTGGAGTGCATTGGTGCAATCTCGGCTCACTGCAACCTCCGCACTTCCCGGGTTCAGGGGAATTCTCCTGCCTCAGCCTCCAGAGTAGCTGGGATTACAGGCATGTGCCACCACACCCGGCTAATTTTTCTATTTTTAGTAAAGATGGGGTTTCACCATGTTGGCCAGAATGGTCTCAAACTCCTGACCTCAAGTGATCCATGTGCCTTGGCCTCCCATAGTGCTGGGATTATAGGCCACAGTGCCCGGCCTACCCATATTTAAACTTTAGGAACCAATTTTTAAAAATTTTGAAGGTTGTAGTGGCCGATCTCTCCTGTGGGTTCAGGAACCAATGGTTTGCACTTTCTGCTATAGTTAATGTAATTCCAGAAATGACAAAAGAACGCCACCACTCCCAGGCCATAAGAGATGAACCTTGGGGGCAGAGTTAGCAGACAGCAAAGAAGTAAACCAGTGAAGAGACACAACACAGCAAGGATGGTGACAGCTGGTGGCATCCTGGTGCGCTGCTGCAAAGCATGCATTCTGCAGTTAGACAGTCCTGAGTTCAAATCCCAGCTTCGCTTCTTATAAATCTCATCATCTTTGAATTTCCAAAGCGTAGTTCAGAGTCCAGATACACATGGGGAGGGAGGGAGATGGATGGATGGCAGATGGAGGGGGGATGAATGAATGAATAAACGTATAGAGGATGAGTTCATGGATGAATGGATGGGTGTGTGGATGGATGGGTGGATGGGTGATGGATGGATGGATGGGATGGATGGATGGGTGATGGATAGATGGGGGATGGAAGGATGAGTCGAGGATAGATGGATGAATAGAGGATGGATGGATGGATGAATCATGAATGGATAGAGGATAGAGACTCTACATGCATCTCAATAAGTCCCATGAGCCTCAGTTTCCCTATCTGCAAAATGGAGATGGTAACAGTAGTATCTACTTCATGAAGTTTAGGTCCTGTAAGATGCTGAGCAAGGGCCTGACCCAGTAGGCCAGTAGGTGGTAAAGAGTGGAAGCCACCTATATTAGGTTGAATGTTGGTCCTTCTAAAATATGTCCACCTGGAACTTGTAAATACAGCCTAATTTGGGGGGGTGGGTAACACTTATTTTTTTTTCCTTTTTGTGGGGAATGGGGTCTCACTATATTACTCAGGCAGGTCTTGAATTCCTGGGCTCAAGCTCTCCTCCCGCCTCTGCCTCCCTGAGAGCTGGGAATACAGGCGTGAGCCACCGCGTCCAGTCTGAATGTGGCCTAATTTGGAAAAAAAGGTCTTTGCAGATGGAATCAAGTAAAAGATCTCAAGATGAGGTCATCTCGGATTAACCTGGTGGGCCCTACATTTAATGTCAAGTGTCTTTATGATGGACGGAAGAGAAGATCCACAGAGTAGAATGTCACATGAAGGAGGAGGCAGAGACTGGAGTGAGACAAGCCAAGGAAAAGCCAGGAACAGCCAGAGCCACCAGAAGCCAGGGCAGAGGCAAGGAACAGATCTCCCTCAGGGCCTCCAGAAGGAAAACATCTTATCTCTTAAAAAAAATTTTTTAAAAAAAAAATTTTTAGTAGACAAGGGGTCTTGCTATATTATATTGCCCAGACTGGTCTTGAACCCCTGGCCTCAAATGATCCTCTTACCTCAGCCTCCCAAAGTGCTGGGATTACAGGCATGAGCCATTATGCCTGGCTCCTGCTGACACCTTGATTTCAGAACCCTGGCCTCCAGAACTGGGAGAGAATAAATTCCTGTTGTTTTAAGACATCAAGTTTGTGCTCATTTTATACAGTGGCCTTACACCTCTCTTCTTACTGAGGAATAGGAAACAGGGCTTTCCAACACCAGACATGTGTACCACCAGGGGTACACAGGATGGACGATTTAAGTGATTTTATTTTTTATCTTAAAAATTAGGTTTTTTTTCTAATATGTTAGAAACAGTTTAACCAGGCCAGGCATGGTGGCTCATGGCTGTAATCCCAAGGATTTGGGAGGCTGAGGCAGGTGGATTGCTTGAGGCTAGGAGTTCAAGGCCAGCCTGGACAACATAGCAAGACCCTGTCTCTACAAAAAATTAAAAAATTAGCCAGGCATGGGCTGGGTGTGGTGGCTCACACCTGTAATCCCAGCACTTTGGGAGGCTGAGGTGGGTAGATCACAAGGTCAGGAGATCGATACCATCCTTGTTAATATGGTGAAACCCCGTCTCTACTAAAAATACAAAAACAAAATTAGCCAGGGGTGGTGGTGGGCACCTGTAGTCCCAGCTACTTGGAGGCTGAGGTGGGTGAATGGGGTGAACCTGGGAGGCGGAGCTTGCAGTGAGCCAAGATCGAGCCACTGCACTCCAGCCTGGGTGACAGAGTGAGACTCCATCTAACAAAACAACAACAACAACAACAACAAAAAACAACAAAAATTAGCCAGGCATGGTGGTGCATGAGGGTATCTTGAGCCCAGGAGTTCAAGGTTGTAGAACCAAATGTGGTGGGGAAAATCCTGGTCTCCCCTGGTCACTTGGAGCCTCAAGAAGCTCCAGCCTGGAGCCTGACCCACCCACTTCTCCACAGGCCCCTTAATGGAGGGTTTGGAAGGAGCTCTTGGTTTATAAATGGGGTTGGTGTACATTTGGGACTAAGTTGGTTCCCATGAGAGCTGGTCATTTGCATGCCATCATCTGAATGCTTGCTCTGTGTACCATCTGCTTCATTATTTGCTTAACCATTTTCTTTAAATTTATCTCCTTCTCTTTCCTTACATGTATTTTAATGGAAAATTTTCTCTATCTTAAGTGAAAAATAATCTTCACTTGCCATAAATAGATGGCAATTATAAATATAAATACAAGGAAAACAATATTACCAAATTCTAGCTAGATGCTTGGTCCTGCCGAAGGTGCTGGGCCTGGGATCTGGTCTCTGTGGTTAAAGCAGAAACTGGCAAGTGCCAATGTACACTGAGAACACTGGGGGCTGGGCATGATGGCTCACTCCTGTAATCCCAGCACTTTGGGAGGCCAAGGCGGGCTGATTGTTTGAGCCCCAGAGTTCTAGACTAGAGAATACTGGATAACATGGTGAAGCCTTGTCTCTACTCACCCCTCCAAAAACCAAAACAAACCAAAACAAAAAAACCCCAGGTCAGGCATGGTGGCTCACGCCTGCAATCCCAGCAATTTGGGAGGCCAAGGCGCGTGGATCATCTGAGGTCAGGAGTTTAAAACCAGCCTGGCCAACACGGTGAGACCCAGTCTCCACTAAAAATACACAAAAAATTAGTGGGGCATGGTGGTAGGTGCCTGTAATCCCAGCTACTCGGGAGGCTGAGCCAGGAGAATTGCTTGAACCCGGGAGGCAGAGGTTGCAGTGAGCCGAGTTCGTGCCACTGCACTCCAGCCTGGGTGACAATAGCGAGGCTCCATCTCAAACAAAACAAAACAAAAAAACCCTAAAATGAAAAATTAGCCAGGCATGGTAGCACATGCCTGTAGTCTCCATGACTTGAGAGGCTGAGGTGGGAGGACTGCTTGAGCCTGCAAGGCAGGGGGTGCAGGGAGCTGAGATTGCGCCACTGTACTCCAGCCTAGGTGACAGAGTGGCGTGATCTCAGCTCACTGCAGCTTTGACCTCCTGGGCTCAAGTGATCTTCCTGCCTCAGTCCCCCAAGTAGCTGGAGCTACAGATGTGCACCACCACACCCGGTTAATTTTTTGTATTATTTGTAGAGAAGGAGTCTTGCCATGTTACCCAGGTTGGTCTCGAACTCGACCTCAAGTAATTTGCCTGCCTTGGTCTCTCAAAGTGCTGGAATTACAGGCGTGAGCCACCATGCCCAACAAAACACAATTTATTTATTTATAATTATAATTATTATTATTATTATTATTATTTTTGAGATGGAGTCTTGCTCAGTCGCCCAGGCTGGAGTGTGGTGGTGCGATTGCGACTCACTGCAAGCTCCGTCTTCCTGGTTCATGGCATTCTCCTGCCTCAGCCTCCCGAGTAGCTGGGACTACAGGCGCCCACCACTATGCCCGGCTAGTTTTTTTCTATTTTTAGTAGAGACGGGGTTTCACCGTGTTAGCCAGGATGGTCTCGATCTCCTGACCTCATGATCCGCCCGTCTCGGCCTCCCAAAGTGCTGGGATTACAGGCGTGAGCCACTGCGCCCGGCCCCAAAACACAATTTAAATGATCTCATTGTTTTCTTTCACAAGAATAGACAATAATTTAATAAACTCTATATCAATCAACCTATTTTAGTTTGTTCCAGTTTTTTTTTTTCTGTTTTCTTTATTTTTTTGTAGAGACAGAGTCTCACTATGTTGTCCAGGCTGGTCTCGAACTCCTGGGCTCAAGCAATCCTCCTGCCTCAGGGTCTCAAAATGCTGGGATTACAGGCATGAGCCACTGTGCCCAGCCTGTTCCGGCTTTTTATTATTTAAATAAAACTATACTGAACAGTCTAGTACATTAAGAAAAAAGGATTTAGTAAATGTCTGGCACACAGCAAATACTTAACCATTGTTCATTGTTATTTAAAAGCAAGATCAGAAGCAAAACCGAACCCATCCTAAATAAAATGAATCATTCTTGGAGAGCCTATGTCATTCAGACAAGGAAGCTATCAGCACTAGATTCTGATGTGGGACCCTGGCCGAGACCCACACACACCACCCATTTGTCAACTGACCCATAGAGTCTTATTTTTCTAGACCCCAAGTTATCTTCGGAGGAGCTGCCCCTCCCCAAATGTAGCATTTCAGCAACCTCAGTGCTATTCTGCGGCTCCAAACGGGCGTAGGCGTGGGAAGGAGGGGAAACTTTCCACAATTCTGTCCTGGTATTCCCCAAAGAGATTAACCTTGAACACTGAGGCACATCTAACCCAGAAGGAAAAGTGTTTCTGGAAACACAGTGTCCTGACCAAGAATTTCTTTCTGAGCTGTCGTGTTCTCAAGACCCAGCATGTTTCTTGGCCATTGGTTGGGTGATTTTGATCAATATCAATCGATCACTAGAGCAACCCCTCCAGGAAGAGCCTGAGTAAAACCACTGCTTTGATCACTCTCCCTCCCCTAAACTCTGCCCACATGTTCCTGATGAGGCCAACATCTTTATCTTCAGCTCCAAGAATCCATTCTTAGGGACCGTAATGAAATCACCCTGTGCTTTCCACAACCCTGCCTATGCTGCATAGCTCAGGAATGTGCATATCAACCAATCAGAGTCAATGACACTCCATTCAGGAAGTTAAGCTGGGAATCTACTCTGTTCTTTAGACATAAACTCAAAGAATTTAAGGGCTGGAATCCAGCCATGTCGTTGTCAACAAACTGCATCCTATAGAGAGACATTGTAGTCAAGAGAGAGATAGAAGACAAATTAGGTTCTAGAAACATCTTTTGAGCACCTAGATCTCACTATACCTGAAGCTTGAATTCCTGAACTTTTTTTTTTTTTTTTTTTTGAGATGGAGTCTAGCTCCATCTTCCAAGCTGGAGTGGAGTGGCATGATCTTGGGTCACTGCAACCTCTGCCTTCTGGGTTCAAGCAATCCTCCCACCTCAGCCTCCCGAGTAGCTAGGACTACAAGTGTGCACCACCATCCCTGGCTAATTTTTTTTGTATTTTTAGTAGAGACAGGGTTTCACCATATGGACCAGGTTGGTCTCGAACTCCTGACCTAAAGTGATCTGCCCACCTTGGCCTCCCAAAGCGCTGAGTTTACAGGCCTGAGCCACTGCGCCCAACCTCTCTGAACTTTTCAACATTGTGAGTTAGTCACTTTCCCTTTGGTTTAAGCCAACTTGGGTTACTTGCAATGAAAAGAGTCCTAGTTATACAGCCACTTTTCTACAACACAAAACACAAACAAACCACCTAGAATGAAATTAATTTTCCTCCTTTTTTTCTTTTTTAATGGAAAGTGGGGAATTCAGAGAGCAGAAATCTGTCCTGACCAGAGAAGAATTCTTAACAGGTTCCATTGGTACCCAGGCAGGCTACCCTCTAGATTCAAGGTGTGAGGCTTACATAGCTGCTCCTCCTCACTGAAACCCATGATCGCCATGGCCTCCAAGGTTTCCTGGAACATCTCATCATCCTGGGCTGCTGGGATGGGCACAAAGCCATTGGAGAGGAAGGTGTAGTTGTTGAAGCCCTCCAAAAGCAAGTCACCTAGAAGGAGAGGAAGAGGGCTCAGGGTCAACAAGACACGCTTCTAATTTCAACATGAGATGGAGATCTGGTCAAGGGTCTGGGCCATCATAATTCCTTTCCCTTTCTCAAGGCTTGGACCGTTTAAAACCCTCATGGATCATCATGTAGACAACCATACCAACCACTGCCAGCCTTGCACAGTGGTGTAGGTTGTGCACTGCTCCAGCAACTGCAGCTGATATCCAGCCTTGGTTCTGCCATCTACCTGGAGGGAGGAATGCCTTTACCTCAATTGTCCAGAGGCACCCTGCCTTCAGAGACAAAGTTGTCAGAAGAGTTAGATTGACCTTTACTCATTTTTTTTTTTTTTTTTTTTTTTTTTTTTTTTTGAGACGGAGTCTTACTCTGTTATCCAGGCTAGAGTGCAGTGGTGTGATCTCAGTTCACTGCAACCTCCTCCTCCCAGATTCAAGTGATTCTCCTGCCTCAACCTCCTGAGTAGCTGGGATTACAGGCGCCCGCCACCATGCCTGGCTAATTTTTGTGTTTTTAGTACAGATGGGGTTTCACCATGTTGACCACACTAGTCTTGAACTCCTGACCTCAGGTGATCCACCCATCTCGACCTCTCAAAGTTCTGGGATTACAGACGTGAGCCACCACACCTGGCCTTATTCATCTATTTATAAAATTTTTATCAAATTCAAACAGGCACATGAGTTTTAAAAATCAATGACTACTAAAGGTTTATAAAGAAAAATAGCATTCACCAGTCACATCCCTTCTCCAACTCCTACCTTACTCCGTAATACCTGCTTTTTAGCTCTTTTAGCTGCTTTTTTTCTGGCAGTTATCACTCTCTCTCTGTAGAATAGGCTTGCTATATATACTAGCCCATTATAATGTATATACCATTATGTATTATATATAATAGGCCAAGGGTTCCCCAACCCACAGGCCATAGACCAGTACCGGTCCATGTTAGGAACTGGGCCACGCAGCAGGAGGTGAGCAGCAGGTGAGCGAGTAAAGCATCATCTGTATTTACAGCCGCTGCCCATCGCTTGCGTCACTGCCTAAGTTCGGTTTCCCATCAGATCGGCGGCAGCGTTAGATTCTCATAGGAGCGCAAACCCTATCGAGAACCGTGCCTGTGTGCTCCTTATAAGACTCTAATGCCTGATAATGTGTCACTGTCCCCCATCACCCCTCGATGAGACCGCAGGAAAACAAGCTTCCAATGATTCTACATGACGGTGAGTAGTATAATTATTTCATTACATATTACAATGTAATAATAAAGTGCACAGTAAATGTAATACACTTGAATCATCCCGAAACCATCCCTGCCACCCTGCCCACCCAATCTGTGGAAAAATTTTCTTCCAGGAAACCAGTCCTCAGTGCCAAAATAGGCGCTTTTGGCCTATTGAAAGACCAGAGGCAAAGCACAATCGCTGTAATAAGCGATTTGTCAAGTTTAGATAGTATCTAGTGACTTCCTGCTACGGCAGGCAAACATGGAGCTTTCTTATACTACCTTTCCTTTCTCCCAGCTTTTTTTTTTTTTTTTTTTTTTTTGAGAGGGAGTTTCACTCTTGTTGCCCAGGCTGGAGTGCAGTGGTGCGATCTTGGCTCACTGCAACCTCTGCCTCCCGGGTTTAAGCAATTGTCCTGCCTCTCGAGTAGCTGGGATTACAGGCACCCACTAACACACCTAGCTAATTTGTTGTATTTTTAGTAGAGATGGGATTTCACCATGTTGGCTAGGCTAGTCTCAAACTCCTGACATCAGGTGATCCACCCGTCTCAGCTTCCCAAAGTGCTGGGATTACAGGTGTGAGCCACTGTGCCCAGCCACCTCCAGCTATTTTTAGTTGAATTAATACATAAGGCTTATATCATGGGTTGGCAAATCCGGTCCCCTGTTGTTTGTGTAAATAAAGTTTTATTGCAACACAGCCGCTCTGATGTCCTTGTTTATTTCTCACGGCTGCTTTCTCACTAGGCAACAGAGCTAGTAGTTGCAACAGAGGCCATCTGGTCCTTAAAGTCTAAAACGTTTACTACTGATCCTTTAGTGAAAACAGTTTGCCAACTCCCTGTGTATATTATGACATGAATTAGATATTCTCTGTAAAACTGTATCCTATGATTACATTTCCTTTGTTGTTGTTCGGTTTCTCCCCGACCCCCAACTTTATAATTGCCTTTCTTTCTCCTGCACCATTTGCTTTTATTATACCTTCCAATACATCAAGGATCCTCTTCCAGATCAATCTTTAATTAGGTTGGATTTGGTTATACTTTTGGAAAGACGTCAGCAAGATATTTTTCTTTTAAAATAAAGGTCTTTTATGGGTCAAGTCACTTGAAAGCTGCTTGATAAACTCGAGGTTAAATTGACCCAAGAGTTAACTCAAACTTTTGGATTAACTTGAAATGCCTGATTCAAGTCACGAGGATTGAGGTCTTTGCCAAGACTTCATTATCCCGAGTTTGGATGCTTTTAGGAATATTTGGTTCTCTCTAAAAGCCCAACATCTTTCCAGCTCTATCATCTAGAATACAAAGGGTGCCTGGGAATTTAGTTGTGAGTCCTATACTTGCCCATTTCTGGAAGACCAGGGGCAAAGCACAAAACTGGAACCCAAGTTACCGGACAACCAAACTGTTTTCTTTGGTGCCAAATAAAAGGAAGAGGAATGTCAATATGTTTACCTGGCCTATTCCACAGGGTCCTGCACTGTAACTGCTAATGTACCATGTTTGCTGGTGTATAACATACATTCAGCATGTCCCCTTTACCAAAAATTGCTCCACCTCATATCCTATGTTCCAGAAAGCCAGCCATTAAGGAAACTTATTTTTATTTTTTTGAGACAGAGTCTCACTCTGTCACCCAGGCTGGAGTGCAGTGGTGCAATCTCAGCTCACTGCAACCTCTACCTTCTAGGTTCAAGCGATTCTCCTGCCTCAGCCTCCCGAGTAGCTGGGATTACAGGCACCAGTCCCCACACCTGGCTAATTTTTGTATTTTTGGGGAGACAGGGTTTCACTATCTTGGCCAAGCTGGTCTCAAACTCCTGACCTTAGGTAATCCGCCCGCCTCTGCCTCCCAAAGTGTGGGATTACAGGCATGAGCCACTGCGCCCCACCCTGGAAATTTAAATAATGGAAAATGCCAGCCCCGTAGCTGAGCTCTGCAATACACTCCGACACAGTGAAGTTCTGAGCTCACACAGATCCTTTTGGTAACTGTCTTAACCAAAATAACTACACTCGGGCCACAAAAGAGATGGAAAGCAAAGTCTGTATTGTTCCCATAAAATTTCAGACTTAAAACTTATTACTAATATGTAGCCTCTACCATGTACAGGTAGTGACTGATCCATTCCTTTTTTAAGCTATGTGATTTGTATATATTTTTAGGAGTTAGCAAACAACTGCATGTCCAGAACTGAACTCATAACTTCCTACTGGAGTCTGGTGTACAGTGTATTGTATTTACATAAAAAACATTTTTCCCTACAATAGAGGTTGGCAAACTTCTGCACACTGACTGTTTTTGTAAATAAAGTTTTATTGTAACACAGTGATGCATCTGCACTCACTGGTTTATGTGTTGCCTGTGCTCATTGGTTTATGTGTTACCTGCGCTCACTGGTTTATGTGTTGCCTGTGGCTGCTTTTGCATTACAGTGGCAGAGTTGAATAGCTGTGACAGAAGCCGTGTGGCCTGCAAAGCCAAAAGATTTATTATCTGGCCTTTTACAGAAAAAGTTTTGACCCCTGTTCTACAAAGTCACTGGCAAAACATGTATAATGAAAAGTGCTTAGCCCCGCCGGCCCTGCAAATTCCTTACAAAACCAGAATGCATCTTTTACACTTGCAAGTTTTATAAATTGGCAAGTAAAGCAAATGTTTCTCCCTTTCCTTGAAGGCACAGACTGTGTCTAGTTGGACTTGATGCTCTCTGGTCTAATTAGACATGAATCATTAATGATCTAATGTCTCATTGGAGTTGATGGCTACTATGTCACATAGTAGGTGGATGAGAATGACTGAACAAAAGCCACACTCACTCACTGGGAGGAGATGAACTGCTCATCTGTCACTCACAGACATGGTCCTTTCTGGCAGGATCTGAGACTGTTTTAATAGCCAATCCCTTAACCTCGGATTCTGATGAAAGGGAAGGCTCAAGCCATCCAATCAAACGTCATTGCTAGTCACTTACTTTTCATCTTCTCCTTGGCTCCAGCAATCATGTAGTAAAAGATGTGGAACGTCCTCTCGTCTCTGGCTTGGCGAATTGCCCGTGATTTTTCTAGCAGATCTGGTTTGGAGGGAGTTAGGGATTCTGGGGATACTGCGGATGTTCTTCCGGTCTTCCACCTCCATCCCTATCACACTCAATTCACACAGGAAGACTTTCCAGTTCCGCCCCAGGGATCGGTAATGTCTAACTTTGACCATCACCCCTGTGGACAAATGGAACCACTGGGTGCTGCCAGCAGACCTCAGATGCAGAAAGAAGGGAGGGGAATAGAGTGAAAAGACAAAGCATAGAAAGACCCCAGGAAGATGCTAATGGCAATGAGATGTTCCCCTAACAGCCATCACCAGCAAATCTTCTTTAAAGTGAGCTGTCTTCAGACATTACAGAATGCAAATAATGACACCCTCTGTGATTTATGATTCATTGCCATGTGAAATGATTGATATAAATTGTCTCACTGTAGCCTCACAAAGTATGCTAGGAAGTAAGTGCAACTATTATTGGTGTTTTCATTAAGGGGGGTTCAGAGAAGGGAGGTCCTTTCTCAAGATCATACAGCTAGCAAGTGGCAAAGCTGTCTTCCAGGCCCTCTGTTCCAAGAGTGGGGTCTGAAGGGACGGAGCGGAGAGAGACTGTAAACACGCTATACTAATTAATTTCAGGAGAGCTGCTCTGCCATGGAGGGTGGCAGGAGGGACAGCAGAGGGGAGGGCAGGTGAGGGTGGCATGGAGATCCCAGGGTCCAGGGTGATGGAAGAGGACAGCTGGGAGGCTGGGCGACTGTACTGGGTGGATTTCCACAGCAGTAAGTGTGATGCTGCGGGATGATGGGGCTGGATGAGCAGACCTTGTCTTCTTCAAGTCCTTAACCCAGCTAGCAGTGCCTGGGCTACCACAGCCCGTGTCCCAGCTGGAAAGCAGTGGTTCTCAGACTTCCTCATGGTGCGCCAAAATTCCTAGAGGGTTTATTCAAACCCAGCTGGCTGGGCTCCACCTTCCAACATGTGATTCAGCAGACCTGGGGCAGGGCCTAAGGTGTGCATTTCATATATATATGTGTGTGTGTGTACGCACGTGTGTGTATACATGTATGTATATATACAATGTATACACACGTATACACACACGTGTATACATGTATTGTACACAATATATACACACGTATACACACACACAGAAACACACACACATATATGTTTGAGCCAGAGTCTCGCTCTGTCACCCAGGCTGGAGTGCAGTGGTGCAATCTTGTCTCACTGCAACCTCTGCCTCCCAGCTTCAAGCAATTCTCCTGCCTCAGCCTCCTGAGTAGCTGGGACTACAGGCGCATGCCACCACGCCTGGCTAATTTTGTAGTTTTAGTAGAGACAGGGTTTCACCATATTGGCCAGGCTGGTCTCGAACTCCTGACCTCAAGTGATCTGCCCGCCTCGGCCTCCCAAAGTGCTGGGATTACAGGCATGAGCCACCGTGCCCGGCTGAGATGTGTGTTTCTAAAGAGCTCCCAGGTGATGCTGATGCTGCTGGTTTGGGAAACAAACTTTCAGAACCACTGATCTGAAAGAAAGGCTGAGGCCTGAAGGACAGCGCTATGCCTGGGGCTCGCTCTAAACACAGGAAATGAACTACTGAGAGGTGTGTGCAAGGCTGCAGGACAAGACGGACCTGGCTCTGGGCTTGACCGAAGCCTGGCAGCCCTCCCAGCTGCAGGACAGGAATCCTGGCTGGTTTGGGCAGATTAAAGTAGAAACATACCAAAGGTTAGCAGTAACACAACAGCCACCACCTATGAGATGCTCACTTTGGGCCCCGCCCCGTGCCAAGGGCTATGCATACTATTATGCAAATTATTTCATTTAATCACTGCACCAGCTCCACAAAGTAGGTGCGATCACCCCCATTTTACTGAGGCAAAACTGAGAGAGCTTCAGTGGTTTTCCCAAATCCCCGCAGCTTAGACAAGTGCAGTGGAGAGGAGGCCACTCCACAACCCACCCTCTTATCCAGGGCATGTAACGTGGACAAATGGGACCGCTAGGTGCTGCCAGCAGACCTCAGGTGCAGAAAGAAGCTAAGTTGCCCCCCCAGGCCCTATTCATTGCCAAGCACGTGGTCTGCAAGAAGCTGTGAACACATGATACCCTTGAGCCCTAGGGCCGCCTGCAAAGCTCCTGAGGCTGATCAGTCACTGAACTCTAGACCTGGTTGTTCCCCCACGTCCAGATATTTCTAACTTGGCTCCACTTCACCACTCAGATTCATGAAAGACACACTCTACTCGTTCCTTGCGACATCAGCGTTCTTCTGGGTAAACTCTGTTTTTATTGATTTCCTACCTAAGAAGTGGAGCCCATCACAGACCAAGTCTCTAAAAGGATAACAGAATTTGGCCCGGGACAATGGCTGAGTAAGAATGAAGTGAAGATCATACAAGAGACACTACGTAGCCAGCCCTTACTCTGTACCTTGCATGGTGCCTAGAGCTTTATATCAGTTCACTCACTCTATTCTCACATTTCTATGAGGCAGGTACCATTCATTATCATCCCCATTTTGCTGATGAGGCACAGACAGGTGGAGTAACCAGCCCAAGGTCAGTCAGCTAAGGGACAGGTCATTCGAGCATCACATGCAGGCTAGGCTGCTTCTTTGGGGTTCAAACCAGGGGTCCGGTCCACACATGTGTAACCACTGCACCACAATGCCTGCTGTTAAGGGGAGATTTGTTCTGGAAGAAACCTAAGAGGCTGGAAAGACAGGGGTGGCCCCTGGACTCTCCCAGCCTCTGGGCTGGAGGTTGGTAGGGGGCAAGGGTGCCCGTTTGGCCCAGGCTCCGGGAAAGGATACAGGTCTCAATGTTGGCTCCCACGATGTAACCTGTGACGTCGAAGTTGATGCGGATGAATTTGCCCTGCCAACAGGAAAACACAGTTCAGGCTTTGCTGCCCAACTTCAGCCTTTAACCCCAGGCTGTGGGCAAGCAGGAGGGAGATGTTACAGAGGATGGGGGGGTGGGGGCATTCCTGTGAACACTCAGAACCCCACGGGTCAACTCATCAAGCAGAACCAACATCTGCTGAGCTGAGACCACCCCAGGCCTGACAGCAACAGAACGTGTAAAACATGTTCACAGATCAATTTCATTTGGCTCTTGCAATGACCATAGTCCATCATGGCTATCCCCATTTTTTTTTTTTTTTTTTTTTTTTTTTTTTTTTTTTTGAGATGGAGTCTCGCTCTGTCACCCAGGCTGGAGTGCAGTGGCATGATCTCAGCTCACTGCAAGCTCCGCCTTCGGGTTCATGCCATTCTCCTGCCTCAGCCTCCCAAGTAGCTGGGACTACAGGCACCCGCCACCACGCCCGGCTACTTTTTTGTATTTTTAGTAGAGACGGGGTTTCACCATGTTAGCCAGGATGGTCTCCATCTCCTGACCTCGTGATCCACCCGCCTCGGCCTCACAAAGTGCTGGGATTACAGGCGTGAGCCACCGCGCCCAGCCGGCTATCCCCATTTTTTAAAAAAATTATTTATTGGAGACAAGGTCTTGCTCTGTCACCCAGGCTGGAGTGCAGGGGTGAAATCACAGCTCACTGTAACCTTGAACTCCTAGGCTTAAGCAATCCCCTTTTCCCCATGACCTCAGCCTCCCAATCACCTAGGACTACAGGCATGCACCACCATACCCAACTAATTTAAAAAAAATTTTTGTACAGATAGGATCTCACCATGGTGCCCAGGTTGGTCTCAGATTCCTGCACTCAAGTGATTCTCCCATCTCAGCCTCCCAAAGTGCTGGGATTACAGGAGTAAACTACCACACCCAGCCCACTATCCCCATTGTAAAGCTGGGAAAACTAAGACTAAGAAAGATCAAGTGACTGTCCAACATGACATTGCTCCTGAGAGGTAGAGCCCTAAGCAGAAGGAAGGTTTTTCCATATTCAGGGGCTGGAAAGGACTCCCTCCCCAAACCCCATCCTGCTCCAAAGCAAGCTGCACCCACATCATCCAACTATGGATGAAACCTTCTCTGTGGGACAGGTAAGTACGCACTGGCCACAATGCCCAAGCAGGCCCTGTGTAGGATGCCCTTTAGGCAGGAATGGGTCATGTCCCTGGCCCTAGAGGCTCAACAAGTATCTCCAAAGATGGCCCTATCTACCTGCCTCAGCTAAGCCATGAAACCAAGGATGGAATCCAATCCTCCATCTGTTGGCATCCACCCTTTTCCTGTTTCCTCAATAGGCGAGACAGGATTTCATCCATTTCCTCCACCATGACATAATGTGGTGGGAAGTGTTGGCGTGTGTGGACACCATCGCCTAGGCTTTCTCAGTCCTTGACAAAACCTTTAAACTTTCCCCATCGGGAAACATGCGGTAGAATGATTTGGGATGACCATATCCCAGATGGAGCCAGGGAGAGCCGGCTGGTCACAGGCAAGGCCCAGGCTCCTTTCTTCACTCTCCTTCGCAAGATGGCAGGGACACCAGTGAGTGGAGGATGTCTTTAGGGATTTGTCTTGTACTTATACTTCCATTTATGATGGGGCTAGAAACATTGCACTGAATTGCAACACGCAAACGCAGTGCTTCTCAGTGGAGGCGGCACATCTGCTATGGAGATTTTGGAAATCAGTAGAAGAGATTATTTGGCTTGTCACATGATGGCGGGGGCCACTGTTGTTAGTGAACAGTGGGGCCAAGGATATTTTGGGAGTCCTGCAATGACCAGGAGAGTCTCTGACGCCAATCCTTGTCTATATCCCTTATGACTCTTACAATGTCTCACCTGACACTCATGAAGGTAAAAATCTGTAATTAGCTAGACTTAGAACCTAACCTTTACGCCTTTAGATTTTTATGCTTTTTTTTTTTTTTTTTTTTTTTTTTTGAGACGGAGTCTCACTCTGTCACCCAGGTTGGAGTGCAGTGGTGTGACTTTGGCTCGCTGCAACCTCCGTCTCCTCAGGTTCAAGTGATTCTCCCACCTCAGCCTCCCAAGTAGCTGGGAATAGAGGGGTGTGTCACCACGCCTAGCTAAGTTTTGCATTTTTAATAGAGACAGGGTTTCACCAGGTTGGCCAGGCTGGTCTCAAACTCCTGACCTCAGGTGATCTTCCCACCTCAGCCTCCCAAAGTGCTGGGTTTACAGGTGTGAGCCACTCTGTGCCCAGCCTAGATTTTCATGCTTTTAAATAAAAGCATTAAAAAGTGTTTAAAATGTTGTTGTAATATAAGAATATCCCATCTGTGTGACTCTAGAGAAGATTGCTTTTGGTTCAGTGCTTCACTGAGAGTCAGTTGCCATTCTGGAAAATCTCATCCCAACATCATCAGTGCCTGAACTTGACCCTTTTCCTTGTATTTGTAGCTGTCGCAGTGGATAGACCTAAGTGTCTGTCTCTTACTGTGTCTTCTGTTGGTGTGGCCTGGCCCAAGCATTGACATGCTGAAATGCACTTTATTTTATTTATTTATTTATTTATTTTTGTAGAGATGGGGTTTCTCCATGTTGCCCAGGCTGGTCTCAAACTCTTGAGCTCAAGTGATCTGCCCACCTCAGTCTCCCAAAGTACTGGGACAACAGGCATGAGCCACCTCGCCGGGCCTGAAATGCACACTTTTTAAATGAATTGTCTTATGTTATTTCTTCTTCACATTACAGTTAGGGCATTACGCTGACGTGTATTCATCTAATCCGTGTAGGAGGTGATACTATCTATGGTTCTAATTTTGGGCGAGGAAAGGAGGCATTGTGTAATTGTTTGTTACTAAAATGGGCCTTGGGGATCGCAGGGTCAGGGACCACCATGTGAATATGCTCAGCAGAGCACAGCTTTCTGCAAAGTCTTTCACGGGACCCCATCCCAGTGAGCGACAGTTCAGAGACCCCCTACTTCTGGAACGCAGAGGCAATTTTTCTTTCATCTTTTCTCACTAGAATATCTTTCTGACCCTCCTACAGAGAGGCAACAGCTTCTTTTGTACAATGAAACCATTTTTGTCTACATAACGTCAACCACCCACTTTCAGAGTTCCCCTGCCCCTGTTGGGCTCAGGTAAAAACATTTTGCTCTGGAGCCTGGAGGAGTGTGTGTGGGAAGCTAGTACCCCCTGCCTCACTCACTGTCTGTTCTTCAATTGGAAGAACCAGCTTCATGAAGACTGGAACCATACCTGAACTATTCATCACAATCCTGTGAGCCTCGCTCAGTGCCTGGTATACAGCAGGCACTTAATAAAAACAGCAAATGAGAAACAAAGAGAATGGTGATACATGTAAAAGTGCCTACCAGAATAATTGCACAGAGTAGGTACTTACTAAATATTTCTTGGAGAAGGTGTGTGCCTGGTACATAGTTGGCACTCAATTCATGTTTTGCTACATAAAATGGTATTGGATATAAGGGTCTAGCACATAGCACGTGCTCAATAAATAATTTTTAAAATTTTAATAATAGAGATGGGGGGGTCTCACTTTGTTGCCTAGGCTGGTCTAGAACCCCTGGGCTCAAGTGATCCTCCCATCTCAGCCTCCCGAAGTGCTGGGATTACAGGTGTCAGCTACCGCACCCGACCAGTATTTGTTGAGTGAACAGTAAATGAATGAACGAATGAATGAGAGTGTGAGAAGCAGGAGCCCTTGCAAGATTGTAAGGTACAGCCCAACTCTCCAGGGTCAGATGCCCCTTCCACCTCCACACACAAACACTCTGCAGCCCAGGCAGGAAATGACAACAAACCTTTTCTGGAAAACCCGTGTGGCTTTGCTACTTACGAATCGTGAGGAGTTGTCGTTCTTGACTGTTTTGGCGTTGCCGAAAGCCTCCAGAATCGGGTTTGCTTGTAGAAGCTGCTTTTCCAGCTCTCCCTAAAATTCATTCACATCTAGTTATTGGAGAAAGCAACCTAGGTCCTGACAGTTCTACCTTGGATGGATGTTGTCACAAAACTCTGCCCTTAACCCACAGGTTCTCTCCTATCTCCTACCTCCTCTTAGACCCCGATGCTAATGTCTAGATTTAAAGGAGGATTTCAGAAGGAAAGAAGCAACTGTCTGGGCTCTCTCACAGCTAGGACATCTACTCTTTAGGAAGGTCACTTTTTTTCAAGACTAGGGCCTGCTCATCTCTACAACATCACTGCCACTCGAAGCCACTGCCTTGTACAATGCTGGTGATGTCATTTACATCATGATGAATGGTACCCCACAGAGTTGTGCAGTGCACCACTTGCCCCACTGTACATGGCAGTCGTGCTGCTGTCCATGTTTAACAAACAGTCTTCTTCAAGTTAAACTACTACAATCCTCCTTCTGATTATTTTAGTGCAATTTTTTTAAGCTGCAATTTTTCCTTTCTCAGGACTGGTTTTCTGAAGTCTCCTACAGAAGACAAGTAAGGAATGCACAAAACCCACCAGGAATCCTCTTAGCAGACTGCAGAATAAAGCTTCAAAGCAGGTTGCCTGAGCTCCATTCATCAGGTTAAAGGCAGCTGAGACTGTACATAGCCCACCGGCTATGTGCACAAACGCGGTCACGTGATTAATCATGGCAGGAAACGGCCAATGTGGTAAGTTAAGCTGGGAAAGCAAAGGAGCTGCTCTTGGCCTAGCCCTAAAACATAGCGGCTGCAGATGGGCCCCGAAGCCCCCAGGCCCTGGATTCTGGGAGTTTTTCTCCTCGATCTCTCTCCTGCCTTCCCTTCCTTATTTTTCCAGGCAGCAGGGCTGGGCTGGACAGGAGCCGGGAAAGTGTCTAGAGGGGACAACGATGGGCATGGCTTCCTCCTTGCTCCTCGGCATGCCAGGAAGGCATCAGGGTACCTGGTCTACAGGACAAAGCAGGAAGCTGCTATTTGTTTCTGTTTTTATTCATCCACACATCCTTCTTTTTGTAGCTCCCAGAGAAAGATGAAGCAAAAGCCTCATTGGCATAAAAATCTCAGCCACAAGTGGAATCACCACAGCTGAGACTGGTGGAAATTTACGAGGAGTGCTGTGGGTGTTTCTTTGTTGGTGGGAAGATGACTAAAGGAATCACTTTCGTTCACATAAACTTGGGGTCTCCATGGTCTCTGAAAAAGACTCCCTTTCTGGAATGGGGATTCTAGCAGGTAAGGTTGAAAAGTCCTGGCAAGAGAGCTTTAAATGGGGGGACCTGGTGCAAACCCTTCATTTCATAGATGACGAAACCCTAGCCCCGAGAAGTTAACTGACTCGGCCAAGGTCACACTAGAGCAGATCCCAAATAAGAACTGTACTTCTCCTTCTGATCTGCAACACTGTCACCCGGGGTCTAACTAAGATGGACTGAATGATCTTTTTGGGAGCCGAGCAAGACACCTGTGGGTTTCTTCTAGGCTGGGACCCACATGTCAGCCCCACAAGCTCTGCGTTAGAGATGAGTTCATATGCACAGGTCCAAGCAGGACCAGGTTATGCGTTGCGTAGCTGGGGCCTTACCGCGCCACCAAAGCTAGTGCATCGCAACCTCCAAGACGGTTTCTGGAGGCTTGAGTCAAGCAACCAGCATGCAAGAGACAGACACGCACTGCACACGCATGCACAGGACACACTGGTGCACCAGGGACAGGGCTGGGGGAAGAAACTTAGGGATGATGGCGGGGAGAGAAGAGGGAGGCATGCCACAGCTGTGCCATTGACTGTCCGTTAAGCCAGGGAAGCTTTGGTGCCTGACAGTCCTAAGACACTCAGCCAGATGGGACAGACGTCTCTGTCTAGGTTGTTCCAGTCAGGGGTAGCAGGAGTGGATGCTTTGAAGGGTGCAGGGGTTCATTCTGAACTGGAGAAATCCATCTCAGGCTGAAGCGCAACTCTGGGGATTCCAATAGGAGTCCAGCGGGTGGTAAATGCACCCCCACACCCTGCCCTGGCATCAGACACCCACAGGATGGTATCTTGGTGCATTTACTTGTTTGAGTTGTGAAACTCCAGGGCCTACCCCATTTCTACCACCAGCTATGGGACTCGGTGGGTGCAACAGGATCATGCAGATCTAAATTCACTCCGTGCCTCCCCTACACACCAGGAAAACACTCTCAGTTACTCACGTAGGCAAAAGATGGGCCTTGCTGTGGTTGAACAACACAGTATAAAACAAATGTCAGTGTTATTTCCATCACATGGACATCAGGGGCTGGAGAATACATGACTTTGATCCCCCCAAACAGCCTGGAGTCCCCAAGACAGACAAGTCAGGTCAGCTCCTTTTCCTTGATACTGTTTCTTTTCTCTCTGTTTAGCTGCAGTGATGCGATCACAGCTCACTGCAGTCTCAACCTCCTGGGCTCGGGCGATCCTCCTGCCTCAGCCTCCCAAGTAGCTAAGACTACAGGCATGCACACCATGCCTGGCTAATTCTATTTTTTTTTTTTTTTTTTTTTTGTACAGACAGGGTCTCATTATGTCCTCACTATGTCACCCAGACAGGTCCTGAACTCCTGGGCTCAGACCATCCTCCCGCCTTCGCCTCCCAAAGCACTGAGATTACAGTCATGAGCCCCCATGCTCAGCCATTCCCTCCTTTTTCTAATTTCTTAGAGATCCAGACATTTCAAAGGTTTTCATAATTAATGGGGTCACATTAGGCTCCTTAAAACAGTATCCAGTGAGACAATGCCTGAGATGTGTTTACACATGCAGCCAAAACAAGTAGCACATACTAGGCCCTTGATAAAGATGAGTTGTTAGAAAGTATTATGTCCTATTTTCACTCTTTAGGGAAAGGGAAGGCAGTGGAAACTGTATTTTAACTGCCATGCAGCCTTTGGAGCCGTTGTTCCCACTCACTATGGCTAGAAACCAACTTGCCAGAGACAACTCTACGATGCTGAATCTTGAGTTTCCCGCATCTGTTTGGAGAAGGAAAGTTCTCCAAAGCCACAACAAGCGCCCATTCCAGATCTCCAAGGGCCTCTGGACAAGCCGGCCATGGTGGCTGCCCCAGAGTCCCCTCTGGGGGCCTAAAGCGACATCCGGAATGGCGAACACTGGAGACACCCCACACCGTGGTCAGATCTCCATCCTACCATCTTCCCGCCTGCGAACCTGCAGACAGAGGTGCTGGCCAGTCCTGGTGGCCCCACCGCCTGCCCCCTCCTGTGGGACAGATGGGGCGGGGCTGACACACGAGGAGGAGGAGAAGGATGGGCCCTAGAGGGGGTGACCCTAGAAACCGCCTCTTCTTTTCCTCCCAAGCTCTTAGTCATACTGTCTCATCATTAGTCATACTGTGTCATCATCTGTTTATTTCTGGGATTATTTGACAACTACATGCTCTTCCACAGGTCCAGAAGCTCACAGAAGAGAGTAACAGCATCTCTCAGACTTGTCCCCAGGTCCCCACCCCAAGTGGTGCCTGGCACACAGTAGGTGCTCTATCCACAGTTACTAAATGGCATTGCACTGAAGCCCATGGGCCGAGTGATACCAGCATCTCCATCCCAGGGATGGGGGACACGTGGAGGAATCAGGGAACCCAAAATGTACCTTAACCCCTAGGACTTTACAGAGATTCACTGCAAGGAGCACTTCTCAATCTAGGGCAACTGTCCCACCCCAGGGGACATCTGACAAGTCTACAGATATTTTTAGTTGTCACAACTGGAGGGAAGGGCGCTATCGGCATCTAGTGGGTTGAGGCCAGGGATGTCGTGAAATATTGTACGAGGCATGGGGGAAGTCCCTCCAAGAAAGAGTTATCTGGTCCAAAATGACATCAGTGCCACCACTGAGAAGCCCCGACGTGAAGGAAGACCTCACTGCAGAAGGAAAGGGCTTTTTCTCATTTCGCAAAACGGGCCCCCTTCTGGAGGGATGCTTCTAGCTGAACCAAGAAATCACCCATACTCAACAGCCTGCTCGCCAAAAAGATGGTCCCTCTTTGAGTCTTCAGGGGAGGGGTAGTCAGACAGGGCCTGAGTTCTTGCAACGATGTTCTGTTTGTATCTTGGTTGCGCTGCAAGCTGGAGACCAGTTGGCTACATCATGGCCTCTGATTGGGAACTGCCACTCACCGTGATGCTTGTGTCTTTCTTGCCCTTGTGGGAGGAGGCCACCACGGCCAGGTACTGAATGACCTTCTTGGTGTTTTCGGTTTTCCCGGCTCCAGACTCGCCTCTGAAAGACACAGGAACAGTGACCCAGTGGACATCATCTATGCACACGTTCCACGGTGACCTTTTCGCAGCTCCATGAGCCAGGCAGGACGATAATGATCATCACCACCATTTCCCAGAGGGTGAAATGGAGGCTCCCAGAGGGGAAGTAACTTGCCCAAGGTCACATCTCTGGTAGTGAGCTGAACTGGGTACCCAACCTAGGTCCAATGCCCAATCTATTCCTTCCAAGAGGATGTACAAAAGAATTCAGATACAAAGAGTGAAAAGGTGGGCTGGGCGTGCTGGCTCATGCCTGTGATCCCAGCACTTCGGGAGGCTGAGGTGGGAGGATCATTTGAGCCCAGGAGTCTGAGACCAGCCTCAGCAACACAGAGAGACAATGCCTTTACAAGAAATTTAAAAAATTAGCCAGGCATGGTAGCACATGCCTGTAGTCCCAGCTACTGGGGAAGTTGAGACAGGAGGATCACTCAAGTCCAGGAGTTCAAGTCCAGCCTGAGCAATACAGCAAAACCCTAACTCTATTAAAAATAAGAAAAATTAACCAGGCATGGTGGTGCATGCCTGTAGTCCCAGCTACTCAGGAGGCTGAGGTGGGAGGATGGCTTGAGCCAAGGAGTTTGAGGCTGCAGTGAGCCATTATCACACCACAATGCACTCCAGCCTGGGTGACAGAGCAAGACCTCATCTTTTAAAAAATAGGGTGGAAAAGAA
Source organism: Chlorocebus sabaeus (assembly GCF_047675955.1). Lineage (NCBI taxonomy): Eukaryota > Metazoa > Chordata > Mammalia > Primates > Cercopithecidae > Chlorocebus > Chlorocebus sabaeus. Next base: position 14,947,086 of record NC_132908.1, read on the forward strand.
AACCTTAGTTTTCCTACAAGGGTCCAAACAGGTTTATTTGGAATTGTCTGCTTTTAAGACATCATTAGCATTGCTAGAAATGGAAAGACCGGGCACAAGGCAGCCTTCAGGAAAGGACTTAAGTGCCTCTGGAGTACCGGGACCTAAAGTTTAAGAAGTTCCCTTACGGAAAGAAAAATTTACCAAAAAACTGGTTATCCCATTGATCACTGAGCAGAGGCAAGCCCCTTTATCTTCTGAGGAATCCCACCCCATGTATCAGGAGGCTAGCTGATGATCTCAGCCAAGTATCTAAGGATAAGCCCAGTTGAAGTAATTCACACTAAAGTGTAAATGACTGATATGTTTAGATCAGTATGACATGGTTTCTCTTATCAAAAAAGTGTGTACTCCTGGAATATGAAGGTAGATTTTTTTTTTTTTTTTTTTTTTTTTTTTTTACCAGGATGGCCATCATGAAGTAACTGCCCGTTTTGGCCATCAGAGATAATCACAATGGAATGGCTCCATCTAGATACCGCCTCTATGTCCCACCACTCCTACTGAAAGATAAGGACAGTGCCTTGACCGAAACTTCAGTTATCGTCTTCTCCTATTTTTTCAGTTTACTTTTGTTTTTTGTGTTTCCTTTCTTTGCCTCATCTCTCTCATTTTCTGAGCTCACTTAATACTCTAAAACATAAGAGAGATTTTTTTTTTTAAGTTGGGAAAAGAATTTGTTCACCCCAAGGTCGGCCCAAGGTTCTCTGTGCTGAACCAGTGCCACCACAGCTAGTACAGTCTCTGCTCTTCTTCCTAATTAGGAAGTAAAGAAATTAATTTTCTCTGCCAAGGGCCCATTAATAACTTGGCTCATGGCTTAAAAAAGAAATAGAAGAAAAGAAAAAAGAAAGGGGGAAAGAAAAAAAAAGAAGTGGCCCAAATTGCTGGGCCTAATCCTACAGGTCCCACTGTCCAGAAATCAAGTGTCTGATGGCCAAGAATGATGGAACATCTTGCAGTGACTTTGTGCGGTCCCTTCCCTTCCTAGAGGCCTTCCTTCCCAGTGGCCACATTGTTTCACATGGCCTCGGAGGCAGTTTATGAAATGGGAACCATGAAGGTATTACCCTATATCCCCAGAAGGGGAAACTAAGGCCAGAATGTGTGTGTGTGTGTGTGTGTGTGTGTGTGTGTGTGTAAAAGAGGAGGACTGGCCAGGTGCAGCAGAGAATTGGCCACGTTTATAATCGCAGCTACTCAGGAGGCTGAGTTGGGAGGATCTCTTGAGGCCAGGAGTTTGAGAGAAGCCTGGGCAACATAGCAAGATCCCATCTCTTAAGAGAGAGAAGAATTGGCATTTGTCATTGGGGGGATATAGAGGGAAGGGTCCCTTGCTAATTGCTCTACATGAATTATTTCCTTTATCCTCTTCCTGCCTCCATGTTGTTATAGAAGGAGGAGTCTTGCACAGAGTGGGTAAGCAATTTTCCCTAGGTCACACAGCAAAGAAGGGATCCAGTCAGAATGGAAAGTCAGGTCTCTGATTCTAATGCAATCAGAATTCCTTTTCCTACATTTCACCAAGTTGTTCCATGACACAGGCGCAACCCTCTAGGGACTTGCTTTCTAAGACCAGAAGAAGGGCAGGGGAAGGGGAATTGATGTTTGTTGAAGGCCTACACAGTACTAGGCTTTGGGCTCACAAATCTTTTCATGTACTCTACCCAGCAATCTAGTGAGAGAGTTATTAATTATCCCCATCACCCACCAGGGGAAAATGAGGCAAAGAGAGTTTGAAGTAAATTGCTCCAGCCCACAATTGCTCTTGCTTTCACACAGATAGGAAATGGAGGAGAAGCAGGATTTGAACTTAGGTCCCCTTAACACCAGGGCCCATGTTCTGCCTCCTACCCTTTTATTTTAACAAATCAGCAAAGAGAAAAGACAGAGTGAAGTCCCAGCACCACTCCATCGGAGTTCTGCCATATATTCCAGGCGTCTTTACTTGCCCTAGTCAATGAACCAAGCCACTCAGTCATTCACACCTAAGTATGAATTACTTCAATCAGGCTGACGTCAGAACTTTGCTAGACTTCATTCTAAAGTGAAGGGGATAGATTCTGATTCAAGCAAGAGAAAGTAGAGAAACTTTCGGATGTAGGAAACCACTTGCGTAGGCGGTCATGAACCTATTCAGATCCAAGACAAGAATCAGGACAGCAGTGTGCACAAACAACACGTGTGAAACACACTCTTCATGCTGACAAACCAGTGTTCCTAGACTGCTGGTGCTTCCTTCTCTTTCCCACAACAATTCCTTTCCACCCCGGCCTTGAACCTCCCTCACCTCCTCCCTTTTACAACAAAGACATCACCGGGTGCGGTGGCCCATGCCTGTCATCCCAGCACTTTGGGGGGCCAAGGCAGGTGGATCACTTGAGGTCAGGAGTTCAAGACCACCCTGGCCAACATGGTGAAACCCTGTCTCTACTAAAAACACAAAAATTAGCCGGGCATGGTGGTGGGCGCCTGTAGTCCCAGCTACTTGGTGGGGGAATAGGGCTAAAGCAGGAGAATCGCTTGAACCCAGGAGGCGGGGATGATAGTGAGCTGAGATTGTGCCACTGCACTCCAGCCTGGGCAACAGAATGAGACTCCATCTCAAAAAACAAACAAACAAACAAAAAACCAAAGACATCAACGTGCCCCATCCATGGCTATGGTCTTCCACTTTGCCTGGGATGGGGAGTGGGACGTAAGCTCTGGGACTCTACCCCTTCCCATGTAGCTGCTGGGCTCCACTGTTTCCAAGTTTTTTGAGAAAAACAAATTGCCCTGGGAGGTTCTGCTAAATAAAACATCCCAAGCTCCAGGCTCGTGGGCGTCTGAAGGTTGATATGCTCCGAGTTCGTCCAGAAACATTCATAACTTGGCTTTTCTGACTCCAATCTCTAGGGGCGAAGATGCCTTCCTGGTCTGAGCACCCTAAACTCCTTTCTTGTTTCTTCCTCTCCCTCTTCCCGGAGAAGGACCGGGCTCATGACCAAATATGGCCTCCTGGCCTTGTAATTACCCCAATGCCAATTCCTTTTAATCAGTCCAGTCCCAGCGGCTGGGAGGAACCACCCAACGGCCACTTAACCCCTCATCTAGGCTGGCTTCATCCGTGTGATCTGTACAGTCTTACAGGGACTAGCCTGTGCTTGATTTAATACTCTAATGTTGTCATCTGGAGATTCTTCATAATTCTTTATAAAGGTTCTGCATTTTCTTTTCTTTTCCTTTGAGACTGAGTCTTGTTCCATTGCCCGGCTGGAGTACAGTGTGTGATGTTGGCTCACTGCAACCTCTACCTCCCAGGTTCAAGTGATTCTCCTGCCTCAGCCTCCCAAGTAGCTGGAACTACAGGTGTCTGCCACTATACCTGGGTAATTTTTATATTTTTAGTAGAGATGGGATTTCACCATGTTGGTGAGGCTGGCCTCGAACGTCTGACCTCACGTGATCTGCCTGCCTCAGCCTCCCAAAGTGCTGGGATTCCAGGTGTGAACCACTGCGCTCAGCCAGCATTTTCATTTTGCAAAATTTTACAAATTCTGTACCTCGTCCTGGCTCCCAAGGTTGAATATTGCCAAGTCCATTGCAGCCTGTGGTTTGCCATTGGTAGGAAAGCCAAATTGTCTCTGATGAACTGCACAGCTATTCAGTCCCTGGTCTTTATGTGACTGGCAAGGCGTTCTGGCATTTTGTACTGTACAACTCCTACACGTCCTGCAAAACCCCAGGCAGAAGCAACGCCTCTCTCCCCTACAGCGTCAATTGGCAGAATAGCATAATGGGCTCCAGGGCCAGGTTGCTCAAGTTCAAATCCTGCTCTGCCAGTTACCTGTGTGTGACCTTAGGCAAGTCATTTAGCCTCTCCACACCTCAGTTTCTTTACCCCGTTATAAAATGGGTATAATAAAAACATGTACCTTGTATGATTTTTTTTTTTTTTTTTTTTTTTTTTGAGACAAGGTCTCACTCTGTGGCCCCGGCTGGAGTGCAGTGATGCAATCATAGCTCACTGCAACTGAGAATTCCTAGGCTCAAGTGATATTCCTGCCCCAGCCTCCCAAGTAGCTGGGACTACAGGTGCACACCACCACAGCTGGCTAATCTTTAAATTTTTTTGTAGAGACAGGGATCTCGCTATTTTGCCCAAGCTGGCCTCAAACTCCTGGTCTCAAGTGATCTCTAGCCTCAGCCTCCCAAAGTGCTGGGACTGCAGGCATGAGCCACCATGCCTGACATTTTATATGATTCTTATGAGAATTAAATGAGTGAATATTTATATAAAATGCTTAGAACAATGCCTGGTATATCAAAATGTTAGTTATTATTTCTTTTGTTTTTTGAGACAGTTTTGCTTGTTGCTCAGGCTGGAGTGCAATGGCACAACCTTGACTCACTGCAATCTTGAACTCCTGGGTTCATGTGAGCTTCCCACCTCAGCCTCCTGAGTAGCTGGGATGACAAGCATGTGCCACTACACATACCTAATTTTTTGATTTTGTGGAGTCTCGCTAAGTTGCCCAGGATAGTCTTGAACTCCAGGCCTCAGGCAATCTTCCTGCCTTGGCCTCCTAAAATGTTGGGATTACAGGTGTGAGCCACTGTGTCCACCTATTATTACTTTTATAACCACTGCTTCCGTAGTGCTTATCTATTGTTTGCATAATGATTTTCAACGTTCATCCTATCATTAAGATATAAATAATATTCACAATTTCCCACTGTTTAAGCTAGGAGTTAGCAAACTCTTTCTGTAAAAGCTCAGCTCTCCACTGCAGCACAAAAGCAAATATGTAAACAAGTGGGTGCGGCTGTGTTTCAATAAAACTTTATCTAGAACAAATAGACAAGGGCCTGATTTGACTCACTGGTCAAAGTTTGTCCTTCCCTGGCTTGAGTCCCTTAGCACATTCTCATCCATTGTATTTACTTATTTTATTATTGTATATATTCGTTAAGGTGGGATCTCACTGTGTCACCCAGGCTGAAGTGCAGTGGTGCAATCTTGGTTCACTGCCAAATTTCTACCTCCCAGGCTCGTGAGCCGAGATCCTCCCACCTCACCCTCCTAAGTAGCTGGGACTACAGGCACATGCTATGATGCTCAGCTAAGTTTTGTGTTTTTTGTAGAGACGGGGTTTTGCCATGTTGGCCAGCCTGGTCTTGAACTCCTGAGCTCAAGCGATCAGCCTGCCTTGGCCTCCCAAAATGCTAGGATTACAGGCATGAGCCACCGTGCCCAGCCTGTCATTCATTTTAGATGAAAGTTTAAACTCCTCCCCAGGGCCTGGAAGCACCCCCCTACCTCTCTCTAATTTTATGTGCCACCACCTTCTTCCTCTTAATTTAGCCCCTTGATCACACAGCTCTTTCTCCAACCAGGCCCATGGCCTCTAATTAAACTGAGTACACTGGATGGATTACATGCTAGACGAAATACAGCTCAGGCCTAAAAATTACATTTATTCAGCTTTCCGTTTTCCTTTCTTTCTTTTCTTCCTTCCCTTCCTTTCCTTCCTTCCTTCCTCTCTCTCTGTCTCTGGGTCTTGCTGTTGCCCAGACTGAGGTGCAGTGGTACAATCACAGCTCACTTAGCCTCTAACTCCCAAGCTCAAGTGATCCTCCCTCCCCAACCTCCTGAGTAGCTGGGACTACAGGCGTTCACCATCTCACCTAGCTAATTTTTGAATTTGTTGTACTGATGGGGTCTCACCGTGTTCCTCAGTTTGGTCTCAAACTTCTGGCCTTAAGCAACCCTCCTGCCTCGGCCTCTCAAGACCCTGAGTTTCTAGGCATAAGCCACCACACCCAGCCAATTTCCAGTTTCTTAACTGCGTAACCAAACAGTTGGTTCCAACCTGGCTTCTCTTGACCACCAACTATGCCTGAAAGCTCAGCCCTACTGTCAACTTGTAGGTCCTTCTAGTCACTTTGGCTGAATTTCGCAACAGGCAAAATAAAATCTAATACAGAGACTGAAGATGTTGGTGGTTCTGGGGTGACCAGATGCATTTGCAAATACTAGTTGCATCGTTTTGGGATTTCTTCCCTAACAATGGCTAACACCTACTTCTCCAGCATTGGTTGGGTGTGGGCAGTGTGCTAAGTCCTTGCTAATGCTGCATTCCAGGAGATGGAGATACACAACAGCCAAGTCAACAAACAAATAAGATAGTTTGTGGTGGAGATATCATTGCTATATCAGCGTGATATGACTGAGAAGATGGAGGGGAAGGGAGGAGAGGGGAGGCTGTGCATGGGGAAACCAAAGAGTTGCTGAGTCTTGAAAGTTACAAGAGAGCCCTGTGGGAAAGATGGAGGGAAGGGTGGGCCAGGCAGGGCAAACGGTGTGGACAGAGGTCCAAGGGAGGGACATGCTGGGCCCAGGTATGAGGCAGAATGCTCTCCAGTGTGGCTGGAGGGCCACAACGGAGGTGGATAGCAGGAAGTGATGAGGGAAGAGCGGATCCACACTCAGTCTTCCAAGTCACGGTAAGGAATCTGAGTTTTATTCTCATGGGTGCAGGAAACCATTTTAGGAGGGGAACGGGGCTTTAGAACCAGTATGGGGAGAATCAAAACAGCAGGATGAGCTGGGCGCAGTGGCCCATGCCTGTAATCCCAACACTTTGGGAGGCTGACCGAGGTGGGTGGATCATCTGAAATCAGGAGTTTGAGACAAGGCTGGCCAACATGGAGAAATCCCATCTCTATTAACAATACAAAAATTAGCCAGGCATGATGGCATACTACTCGGGAATCTGAGGCAGGAGAATTGCTTGAACCCAGGAGGTGGGGGTTGCAGTAAGCCGAGATTGCACCACTGCACTGCAGCCTGGACAACAGAGTGAGACTCTGTCTCAACAAAAAAAATAACAACAACAACAAACTGCAGGATGGGCCAGGCGCAGCGGCTCACGCCTGTAATCCCAGCACTTGGGAGGCTGAGGCTCCCTGGGTCACCTGAGGTCAGGAGTTCGAGACCAGCCTGACCAACATGGCGAAACCCTGTCTCTACTAAAAATACAAAATTAGCCGGGCGTGGTGGTACATGCCTGTAATCCCAGCTACCTGGGAGGCTGAGGCAGGAGAATCACTTGAACCCGGGAGGTGGAGGTTGCGATGAGCCAAGATTACGCCATTGCACTCCAGCCTGGGCAACAAGAGCAAAACTCCATCTCAAATAAATAAATAAATAAATAAATAAACTGAAGGGTGGATACTGGATTGCAGGAAGGATTTTTAAAAAATAGTGAGCACTTTCACTGCAATAGCAATTGATCATTACAAAGTGCTTGCCATGGGGTAGTGGCCTGTTTCTCTGTTCTTCACATGTAGTGACTCGTTTAATCCTTCCAACACAATGGGGTGCTTACTGTTCCCATTTTACAGGTGGGGAAACTGAGGCTCAGAGAAGTAAACTGACCTGTTTCCTGGAGCATACAACTAGACAATGATGGGGCCAGAATTCAAACCCAAAGGGTTAGGCTCTGGAATCCACACTTAATGACAGCATGCTAATGAATATTTATTCAATGAATAATGGATGAATATTCCTATTGAAGGAAGGAAGGAAGCAAGCAATGGGAGCAGGGAGCTTAAGAGACTGCTGCAGAGGCCTTGGTGAGAGGTGATGGGACCGTGAACTACGAAGAGATGGTGGAGTCAGAGGAATGGACATAGATGAGAAATATTTCAGCATCACACTGTCCAAGTTAGGAACCACTATCTCAATTAACTAAAATCTTAAAAATTCAGTTCTGTAATACACTTGCCACTTTTTAAGAGCTCAGTTAAGTGAACATTTTAAGTGAACTCATCACAAAGTTATGTTAGAGAGCACTGCTGACGGCACGGGTGCTGGAAATGAGAGCAGGGTAGCCTCTTCTTCATCTTCACAGCCTCTCCATAAGCTCACCTCAGAGAGGTTAAGTGACCCATGCATAGCCACATAGCTAGGAAGCCATCTGAAAGTCCTACTCTTTCCTGCACCTCTCTGTTACCACACTTAATTCATTCACTCAACAGAGGGCAGTTGAGCAACACTATTTTGGTTCCTGGGGAGGTGACATGTGGCTTACGCATGGGTTTGGCTCCTAGGGGATCAAATGCTTTTGTGGTCAGCTGAAAAACAGCCCCCACAAGAATGTCCATAGCCTGTCCTCAGAATCTGTGAATATGTTTGCTTGAGATGAGGAGACTGTCTTGGATAATCTAGGTGGGGCTAATATAGCCACAAGGGTCCTGGGCCTTATAAGAGGGAGATAGGGGGACCAGAAAAAGAGATTTGAAGATACTGTGCTGCAGGATTTAAAGATGGAGGAAGGGACCATGAGCCAAGGAACGTAGGTGACCCCTAGAAGCCAGAAAACTAGGAAACCAGGTCAGCAGGTTGTTTCAGCATTTATATCCACATATCTAGGTAGCATTATATCTCTAGATCCAGACTACTCATTGTTAAACATCAAATGTTTACTTCTGACCATGGAAGATGAGAATTCAGTCCCCATCTAATCCGCTTCCCTTTCCCCACAGAGCCAATTCCATCACAGGTAGTTATTCTGGTTAGATAAAGACTCCAAACTTGCACAGCTGGGCTCCTTAGTCCAATGTGATTACTTCTCCTTCCACCCCAACTTTTGCTTTTTCCTGGAGTTTATAATTGCCTTTGTTTTATTGTTTCCAGGTTTTCTAGCTATATCAATCCCAAACTTATGAATTGTTTCAATCTTCTCTTGATACAGTTCATTGCCATCCTACCATCCATCACCATCTGCAATTCTTATTACTAGTTTTTAACTGATCTTCCAGATAATTTTATGCAAATAGGAAACATATGCATGTCCACGCATTCCTGCTCTTTTTAAAGACGCACACGGTTACATTATGCATACGCTGGTTTGCCCTTGTGTTTTCCCGTCATTGGTATATCTACAAAGAGCATTCTCTCTAAGCATAAATAGATCAGCCTCACTCTTTGTAGTGGCTACCTGGAAATGCTGTATTTTATTTAAATAACCCCTGTTAATTATAGCTTTAGTTGCTTCCAAATCTTAACAAATATATATATGAATATAAGTATATTAAATATAATACATATTAGATATTAAATATATATATACACAGTCTATCCTCATTATTTACATATTCCATATTTGCAAATTCACCCACCTGCTGAAAGTTATTTGTAACCCCAAAATCAATATTCATGGCACTTTTGTGGTCATTTGTGAACATGTGCAGAGCATGGAAAATTTGACTCCACCAATGCGCACGTTCCCAGCTCAGGTTGAACAGGGGAATGCTCTACCTTCTAGTTTCAACTCTCATACTGTAAACAACTGTCCTTTTTGTAGTGTATTTAGTGCCACCTCTTTTTGTATTTTTGTGGCTTCTTATTAGTTATTTTGCAGTTTAAAATGTCCCTTCAGATATGCTCTCTTTGGCAGCACACATACTAAAACGTTCCCAGCATAGTGCTCAAGTGTTGGCTCATGTTTCCAAGCACAATAAGGTTGTGATATCCATTATGTAAGAAATACACATCAGATAAACTTCATCCAGGCATCAGCCACAGAGCTGCTGGCTGTGAGTTCAACGTCAGTGAATCAACAATATATATTAATATGTTACTTGCGTATAAATACAATAGTGAAAATTCTCTGAATGATTCTAAAATTGAGTTACTATCTTCTGCCTATGTACCTAGGTCTTCAAAGAAACGGTTACACCAACCACCAAATATGGCTCTGATGTGTTTGTGGCTTGATAATTGTGAAATATTAAAGTGATAGTTTAACATCTTCCCTATTCATACAGATGGCTGTCATGCAACTAGATTAGATTCTGCATATAAAATGTTTAGTTCAAGTCCTGGCACACAGTACATGTTCAATAAATGCTAGTGTTTTGGAAGGAGGAGAGGTATGGAACCAAATGATACCAGGTGTCGTTAAGAGTTTAAGTTTGCCTGCCTCCACAGAAGAACATATATCACAAATGTTTAATGAGTATCTACACTGTGCCAGGTATAAAGAGAGGCACTTGGAACCGTGAACAAATCAATCCGCACTCATGGATCTTTTCTTTCATAGGTTGGATCTCGACTCCGGAAAACAAAACAAAACAAAACAAAACAAAAAAACAGAATATAAAGCAGTTCCACTTACGTGCATAGAATGGACTGGTCCTCCCGATCTGCAAACAGAAAGAAAAAAAGAGTCATGAATTAAAATGAGCTCTGAGCTAAGGGTCTGGACTTGGGTCCTCCCAGGGCCATTCTAAAGTTCCTCCATGCCGGCCCCACTGGAAGTGACAACAGGTCAGCTGGGCTCATTGCCCAGGCCACAGGGGCCAAGACCAAAGCCAAAAGGGCAGCCCCAAAGTCCGAGAGGCAGCCCCAGAAAGATGCTGGAGCCTGACTGATCCAGGAGTCATTAGCATCCAGCCACACCAGCTCTGGAGGTGTCCCTGGAGGCCCACTCCACCCAGATTAGGTTAGGGACCAAACACAGATGTTAGATCTATACAGATTGGAGTCCCACTTAGCCACTTCTCTGCTCTGTGGCCTTGGGCAAGTATTCTTAAACTCCATGCCTCAGTTCCTTCATCTGTAATAAAGTATTGTGCACATTTGTGTTTTTTTATAAATCCAGCATCTATTTCCTCTTCTTCCAGAAGCATCCTGTGGTCCTTGAGGTTTCCCCCATCACCCCTGCCATCATGTACAGTCTTAGTGGGACTGCCTCGTAAGTACCTTCAACAAAGAGGTAAGAATGTGTTCCAGGCTGCATTGGTCGGACTCTCTGGCCTAAAGCTCCAAGCTCAGTCAAGGACAGGGAAGCACAGCAGGTGGACAGAGCCCTGAGGCAGACTTTCTTTCTGCCTCTGGACCCAAGCAGCCTGTTTCTGTCATTTACCTAGCCTGATTCCCAGTATTCCCGCTGCATCTGTGAGCTCCTCCATACTCCCCTACAAATCCTTTTCCTCTACTAGATGACAGAGTCAGTCTCTGTTATTTACCACCAGAGAAACCCAAAAGATACAGAGGTCATCAAAGAACTAAACATGATTAAGCACACGTTACCCATCACCTTCTACTCTTAAAGAGGCCTCTGACGTGCAGCCAGGCTCTGAAGACCCATTTCCTTCCCAAAGAGAGATCTGAGAACAGTTACCAACACTTTCAATGGTCACCTAATGATGTAGAAATCCCAGCGTCATATCTGCTGATAGACAATGCCACAGTGGCAAGCATTTCTTAAATCCACTCCCTGGCTTCAGTCCTACTAGTTCAGTGCTCAGCTCTCACAAGCTTCATTTCATCAAAAGTCTCCTAGGCTTGGTTTAACATTATATCTCTAGTACTGGCAGATAGATAGGTGCTGACCTCTATACTTGTTAGATAGATGGATGGATGGATGAGTAGATGGATGGGAAGATGAGTAGATGGAAGTAAGGAAGGAAGGAAGGGTAGATGGGTGAATTGAAGGGTGGGTAGATGGGTAGGTAGATGGATGGGTGGGTGGATGGATGAATAGACAGATGGATGGGAGGGTGGCTGGGTAGGTGGATAGGCAGATGAGTAGGTGAGTAGATGGGTGGGTGGATGGGCAGATGGGTGGGAAGATGGATGGATGGATGGATGGATGGATGGATGGATGGATGGATGGATGGACGGACAGATGGGAGGATGGAAGGAAGGATGGATGGATGGATGGATGGATGGATAGATTAGTAGATGGGTGGGAGGATGGAAGGACAGATGGATAGGTAAGTGAATGGAAGGAAGGAAGAAAGGAAAGAACAAAGGAAGAAAGGACGGGTGGATGGAAGAATGGATGGATAGGTAAATGGACGGGAGGATACATGGATGGGTGGTTGGGTGAATAGGTAGATGGGTGGTTGGGTGAATAGGTAGATAAGTGGCTGGATGGAAGGATGGATAGATGGATAGGTAGAGAGACAGGAAGACAAATAGATGAGTGGTGGGTGGGTAGGTGGATAAATGGATGGAAAGAAGGAAGGAAGGAAGGATGGATAGATAGATGGATAGATAGGTAGGAAGAAAGAAAGAAAGAAGAAAGGAGGGAAGGGTGGGTAGATGGGTAGGTGGGTGGGTGTATGGCTGGGTGGATGGAGGACGGAAGAATGAGTGGGTGGATGACAGAGTAGATGGCTGGGTGAATGGGAGGGAGGACAGAGTGGATAGGTGGGTGAATGAGTGGGATGGATAGATGGATGGATGGATGGGACTGAAGAAGGCAAGGTGAAAGAGATAACTCTTTCTTCCATCTATAATCTGAAGAGGGAACTGATTGGAGGTGGGCACGTTCCTCAGATCCTATGCCCAACTCCAATCAGTTCTCTCTCTCTTCCCATGGATTATAGATGGATGTTTGGGTGGCCTGGTTGAATGAAATCCTCAAGACAAAAGGCCTAAAGACTAGTCAACTCTGGAAGTTTCAATTCTGGTGTGTTTATATAATGGCACATTTAAAATTAGGCAGACTGGGCACAGTGATAATGCCTGTAATCCCAGCACTTTGGGAAGTCAAGGAGGGTGGATCACTTGAGTTCAGGAGTTCCAGACCAGCCTGGCTAACATGGTGAAACCCCATATCCACTAAAAATACAAAAATTAGCTGAGTGTGGTGGCACACACTGGTAATCCCAGCTACTCAGGAGGCTGAGGCAGGAAAACTGCTTGAACTCAGGAGGCAGAGGTTGCAGTGAGCTGAGATCGTGCCACTGCACAACAGGCTGGGCAACAGAGCAAGACTCTGTCTCAAAAAAATACATGAATAAAATAGGCAGCCATTGAAAAGAAGCAGGCAGAGCTTTATGGTTGGACACAGAAAAATCTCCAAAATATATTAAGCTAAACAAAGATGAGGTAGCATAGTGTTATACCTTTTGTGTTTTAAAAAGAGAGATATATAGGTAGGATGCAGTGGTTCATGCCTGTAATCTCAACACTTTGGGAGGCTGAGATGGGAGGATCACTTGAGGCCAGGAGTTCCAGACCAGCCTGGACAACATAGCAAGACCCAGTCTCTAAAAAAAAAAAAAAAAAAATTATTTTTTTAATTAGCTAAGTGTGATGGACATACCCCTTTTCCCAGCTCCTTGGGAGGGTAAGACAGTAGGATCCCTTGAGCCAAGGAGTTCAAGGTTGCAGTGAGCTGTCATTACACCACGGCACTCCAGCCTGGGCAGTGGAGTGAGACCCTATCTCTAAAAACGGGCCTGGGACGGGCGCAGTGGCTCACGTCTGTAATCCCAGCACTTTGGGAGGCTGAAGCAGGCAGATCACTTGAGGTCAGGAGTTCAAGACCAGCCTGGCCAACATGGTGAAACTCTGTCTCTACTAAAAATACAAAAATTAGCCAGGCATGGTGGCAGGCACCTGTAATCCAAGCTACTCTGGAGGCTGAGACAGGAGAGTTGCTTAAACCCAAGAGGGGGAGGTTGCCGTGAGCCAAGATCACGCCACTACACTCCAGCCTGAGTGACAGAGCAAGACTCCAAAAACAAACAAACAAACAGAACCAACAAACGGGCCTGAGCCTGAAGGACTGAGAAAAGGGACAGGAGGAAGACCTATTTTCACCCATTCTACTTCTATCCTTGTTATGTTTGTGCTGTGAACACATACAATCTTTTCCTCATCCCACCAAAAATGGTCAATAGAAAAAGAGTCCGTACTGTTCTTCATGAAACCATCATGACCACAAAGCTTAAAAAAGACAGAAAAGAAAGAGCCACCCCATTACGATCCCACTAGCAGTTCCGATCTCCTGAGCGCTCACTGCACTGCGGGCATATGCTGAACTCCTGTGTTGACGTGACCCACTGAATTCTCTCAGCAGCCCCTGGGGTGGGCACCGGCATTGCCTCCCTCTTACAAATAAGGAAAGTGAGGTTCAGAAGTGAGGCAACTTGTACAAGGTCACTGGGGCGGGTTGAATTGTGACTCCCAAAATAGATGTTCACTCGGAACCTCAGACTGCGATACTATTGACTGATCAGTTGATTGAGATGGGGTCTCACTTTGTCGCCCAGGCTGGTGTGCAGTGGCATGATCTCAGCTCACTGCAACCTCAACCTCCCAGGCTCAAGTGATCCTCCCTCTCAGGCCTCCCCTGGAGCTGGGACTACAGGCACATGCCAGCATGCCCGGCTAATTTTTGTATTTTTTTTTTGTAGAGATTGGGTCTTGCTATGTTTCCCAGGCTGGTTTCACACTCCTGGGCTCAAGGGACCCACCTGCCTCGGCCTCCCAAAGTGTTGGGATTACAGGCGTGAGCCACTGCATCCCATCTGCGATGTTGTTTAGAATAAGGGTCTTGCAGAGGTAATTAAGAGAAGGATGTTGAGATGAGGTCATCCTGGCTTGGAGTGAGACCTAAATCAATGGTGTCCCTATTTATAAGAGAAAGGAGGCCAGGCGTGGTGGCTCATGCCTGTAATCCCAGCACTTTGGGAGGCTGAGGCAGGTGGATCACCTGAGGTCAGGAGTTCAAGACCAGCCTGGGCAACATGGTGAAACCCATCTCTACTAAAAATACAAAAAATTAGTCACTCATGGTGGCAGGCACCTGTAATCCCAGCTACTCAGGAGGCTGAGGCAGGAGAATCGCTTGAATCCGGGAGGCGGAGGTTGCAGTGGGCTGAGATTGTGCCACTGCACTCCAGCCTGGGCAACAGAGCAAGACTCCAACTCAAAGAGAAAAAAAAAAAAAACAGGAAAAAAACAATCTAACTTTAATCTCTCCATTATACTCCGGAGACAGACAGATATCCGTGCCTTTAGCTTCCACCCAGGGGGAGAAATTCACTTGAGGACAGAGCAAAATGGGAAACCAGTTTAATTTTTTTTTTTTTTTCCTGAGATGGAGCCTCACTCTGTCACCCAGGCTGGAGTGCAATGGCTCGATCTTGGCTCACTGCAACCTCTGCCTCCTGGGTTCAAGCAATTCTCCCACCTCAGCGCCCCCGAGTAGCTGGGACTACAGGTGCGTGCCACCACACCCGGCTAATTTTTATATTTTTTGCAGAGACGGGGTTTTGCCATGTTGGCCAGGCTGGTCTTGAACTCCTGACCTTAGGTGATCTACCCACCTCAGTCTCCCAAAGTACTAAAAAATGATTTTTTAAAAGAGGATGAAGGATAGAAGAACTAGGTTCCCTGTGATTAGAACCCAGGCAGAGAGAACCTCCTGGGACTGGCGCAGACAACCTCCAGTATCTTAAGGAAAGATTTTGAGATGGACAGACAGATGGGCTATGTTGATCCACTACTTCAGGGACAGAGGCAGGCTTTCCTAGCAGTCTTGTGAATCCTAGGCCCAGAGCAGGAGAGATTTATAGGCTCAGATGCTCACAGGCCCCCCAGGAGAGGGAGCAGGCTCCAGGGAAGGCCTGGGAGCTGCCAGCGCGGCTCTGAGCTGGGGACTGCTGGGAGACCTCTGGCCCGACGTTCCCATCGGAAACACACCGCTTCCAGGCGTGGGAAGCTTGTAGGGTGCTGGTTACGAGCAGAAGGACTCCATGTGGGTGCTGTCTGCCAACCCACGTGGAGCACAGGGAACTCTAAGATCCTGGAACTTTTCATCTGATTCCTTCCCCAAGCCTGAGCTTGTGTTGGACTCAAAAGCAGTGTTCTCCGTACAAAGCAGCTTCACCCCTTCCTTGCTTTGCACAGGCGATTTCTTCTGCCCAGTGCACCCACCGCCACTTCTCCTCTGGCCTAATCCATTCTCTCTCTCTTTTTTTTTTTTTCCATTGAGGTAAAATTTACACTACATAAAATGAACCATTTCAAAGTGAAGAATTCAAGCCAAGTGCAGTGGCTTATGCCTGTAAACTCAGCATTTTGGGAAGCCGAGGCAGCTGGATCTCCTAAAGTCAGGAGTTCGAGACCAACATGGCAAAACCTCATCTCTACCCAAAAATACAAAAATTAGCTGGGTGCTGTGGTGCACACCTGTAATCCCAGCTACTTAGGAGGCTGAGGCAGGAGAGTCGCGTGCACCAAGGAGGTGGAGGTTGCAGTGGGCTGAGATCGCGCCACTGCACTCCAGCCTGGGTGACAGAGGGAGACCCTGTCTCAAAAAATAGTAATAAAAATAAAAAAATAAATACAGTGCATAATTCAGGGGCATTTAGTACATTCACAGTGTTACATAACTACCACCTCTATCTAGTTCTAAAATACTCTGTCACTCCAAAATGAAACCCTGTACTCATTAAGCAGTCACTCCCCCATAAGCCCTGGGACCACAAACCTGCTTTCTGTCTCTGTGGACTTACCTATTCTAGATATTTCTGCATAAATGAAATTGTACCATGTGTGGTCTTTTATGTCTGGCTTCCTTCACTTAGCATGTGGCTGAAGTTGGTCCACATTGTAGCAGGTCCCAGACTTTATGCCTATTTGTGGCTGAGTCATATCACGTTGTATGGATAGATCATATTTTGTTTATCAACAGTTGATGGACGTTTGGGTTATTTCCACCTTTTGGCTATTCTGCACAGTGCTGCTATGAACATTCCTGTACAAGTTTTAGTTTGAGTACCTTTTCAATTCTTTGGGTATATATACCCTAATCTGTATTTGAAACATCATCTTGGGAGTCAACTCTTTCACGATACCTTCTCCAACTCTGTACTTTTCTAGAGCTGAGTTGGGGACCTTTCCACTTGACCTCCTACCTGCAGGATGGCCATGGACAGTGGTGCATGTTGTACACTGCATAACTCTATGGAGAAACTATTTGCATTGGTCATTGTAGATGCGTGTGTTTATTGTAATAATCTTTCAGCAGACGGAGGAAAAGTACTTTAAGAAAATGGTACCTTTCTCTAATTCTATAAACGTGAGTGTCATATGGCCTAGCGGCTCCTACGGTGCACAGGTTCTCTCCATTTTAGTAATTATCATCATTGTGATCCTTACTTAACAAATGTGTCAAAAACATTTTGGCAGAAAAAGGTATAGATGACATGGAATGATAATAAGCCATCTATCCATGGTATGGTATTCAGAGTTCTTCTTGTTTTTCTTGTCCATATTGGTAAAAAATTATGGACTTTACATTATTCATACTATCGAAAAAGTAGAAACAACCAAATGTCCATCAATGGGTAAATGGTTAAACAAAACGTGGTCTACCCAGACAATGGGATAGTATTCAGTCATGAAAAGAAAGGATGTTATAGCTGGGCGCCATGGCGCATGCCTGAAATTCCAGCACTTTGGGAAACTGAGGCAGGTGGATTGCTTGAGCCCAGGAGTCCGAAACCAGCCTGGGCAACATGGTGAAACCCTGTCTCTACAAAAAAAATGCAAACATTAGCCGGGCATAGTGGCACATCCCTGTGGTCCCAGCTACTCAAGAGGCTGAGGTGGGACAATGGCTTGAGCCCAGGAGGTGGAGGTTGTAGTAAGCTAAGACTGCGCCACTGTACTCCAGCCAGGGTGATAGAGACACATCTTATCTTAAAAATATACAAATAGTACAAAACTATGATACAACATGGATGAACCTTGACAACATTATACTAAGTGAAAGAAGCTAGCTGGCTGGGCGCAGTGGCTCACACCTGTAATCCTAGCACTTTGGAAGGCTGAGGTGGGCAGATCACAAGGTCAGGAGTTCAAGACCAGCCTGGCCAAGATAGTGAAACCCCGTCTATAGTAAAAATACAAAAATTAGTCAGGTGTGGTGGCACGTGCCTATCATCCCAGCTACTCAGGAGGCTGAGGCAGGAGAATCACTTGAACCTGGGAGGCAGAGGTTGTGGTGAGCGGAGATCGTACCACTGCACTCCAGCCTGGGCGACAGAGCAAGACTCTGTCTCAAAAAAAAAAAACAAAAAAGAAGCCAGCCACAAAAGGTCACATATGATTCCATTTATATGAAATGTCCGGAATAGGCAAATCCATAGAGACAGAAAGTAGATTTGTGAATTCGTGGCTGCCAGAGCTGCGGGTAGGAATATGGAGTGACAAAAATATGTGCATAAGATTTCTTTGGGTGATGATAGAAATATAAAATTATATTGCAACGATGGCTGCATAACCGTGTAAATTACTAGTGAATTTAGACAGTTATGCAGACATCACTGCAATATAATTTAGGTGTGAATTGCATCCTTAAAATGAATTTATTTAAATTATACCACATAAAGCTTTTTTAAAAATGATGTTCATTTTACACCGACTCTGAATGGTTATAAATCTGACTTCTTCCACTTCACACGGGTCTATTAGGTTTCCAACAATTACAAAATTGTTTGTTTTTAATGCTTTTCCCATGAACCAATGAGCTTCTTCCTGAAGGTCAAGGGCTGTGCCTGATCCCGGGTACAAGGAACAATGCCTGACACACAGTAGGTGCTCAGGAAATACTTATGATTTTGAATTGCTCTCTGGCTCAGAGAGGCAACTGAGGTAGAAGCAATAGAAAATGTATATTCACGTGTTCACATATTCACTCAACAAACGAGTCCTGAGCCAGGTACTGAAAGAATAAAAGTCAATAAGATCTACCTTTTTTTTTTCTTTTCTTTTTTAAGAGATGAGGTCTCACTCTGATGTGCAGGCTGCAGTGCAGTAGCACGATCACAGCTCACTGCAGCCTCGACCTCCTGGGCTCACATGATCCTCCTATCTCAGCCTCCTGAGCAGCTGGGACTACAGGTACATGCCACCATGCCTGGCTAATTTTTAAAAATTTTTTTTGTAGAGACAGGGCCTTACTATATTACCCAGGCCGGTCTCAAACTCCTGGCCTCAAGTAATCCTCCCGTCTCGGCCTCCCAAGTAACCGAAACTACAGGTTCAAGTCAACGCACCTGGCTTCATGACTTAGATGTGAAGTTTGTTTTTTTTTACACCACCTGAGCAGGACAGGAAGCCTTCACGGCAGAGGTGACTACTGAGCAGCATTAAGAAAAATGTGAAAGAATCTCCTGGGGAGAGGTTGAGGCAGAGCATCCCAAGAAGAGGGCCTGGGACAGGAGCTCCGAAGTGGGCAGGGACACAGTACCGAGTCTTCGTGGAAGCTGGGAAGGCTGGAGCTGGGGGTGGCCGGCCATCATCAGGACCTGCCTGGGGCTGAGCTTCCCACCAGCCCAGATCCCTGGGGCTCCTGTCACCTCACACCCCATCCTTAAACATGCCTCTCTCCCCTCCTCCTCCCCAGACTCCCTGCCCAGCCTTAGATGTGCAAGCTTCCAGGCACGTTTCCTGAGAAGATAAAGGGCTTCAGCGGTTCCTCCCCCGCTGCGGGCCTGAGGACTCCCAGGAGGTACCCAGCTCCCCACAGACCAGCTATTTCGGCCCAAGCCCAAACACAAGCTGGTGGATTCTGGCTGGGGAGCAGAGCACTGCAGGCTGACCATAAAAGGAGAAAACCCAGCGGGAACTGAGCACAGACCCAGGCTCCCGGCGTCTGCCCTTCTTGCTGGTGCCAGGCTGCTGGGGCATCCAGAGAGAGGTAATCAAAACCCCTGTCTCTGCAGGGCCATCAATACCCCTGGGCTAGTTAAGAAGGAAGGTCTCAGCCTCCATTGTCTGCAGTAAAGCGGCTCTCTACCTAATGCCCCGCACGGAAGCAGATGACAGAGGTTCCGGATCTTCTGTGATGTGACTGTGAACGTGGCCACCGCATGGCCCTTGACAGTGGGTCCCCAGCAGATGGCTGCTAATGCCTGTGGAACTTGTCCTGTCCATGCACTGTGTCCCCAACACACTCCCCAAATTACCCTTATAACAACTGCAATAGGCAGTCATCATCCTCTCAGGACAAGTGAGGAAACTGAGGCACAAAGTAATAGCCCGGGCAGAGCTGGGAGTGGAACCCAACTCCGGAGCCATGCCCTAAGCCACTCTGTAAGCAACGGCCCTTCTCTTTCTCCAGCCTTCATCTCCCCACTCTGCTCTCCTGTCAGAGTTGGTTAGGATGAGATGCTGAGTAAGAAGAGTTAGTTTGGGAGCCTGTGCTGCAACCCAACAGGTATTTTCCAAACCTACAGGAAGCCCTGGTATTTTAAAAGCGGAACTGGGCTGGGTATAGGAACTCATGCCTGTCATCCCAGTGCTTTGGGAGGCTGAGGCAGGAGGACTGCTTGAGGCCAGGAGTTTGAGACTCAAAGTGAGACCCCTATCTCTATGAAAAAAAATGTTTTAATTAGCTGGGCACAGAGGTGTGTACCTGTAGTCCCAGCTATTTGGAAGGCTGAGGCAGGAAAATTGCTTGAGCCTAGGAGTTCGAGGTTACAGGGAGCTATTATTGTGCCACTGGACTCTAGCTTGGGTGACAGAGTGAAACTCTGTCTCTAAAAAAAATAATAAAAACATGAAAGCAGAACTGGCCAGTGAAGGGCTGTAGGAGACAAGAAAACCAATGTTCTCCCCGTCATGGGCCTCCACTCCTACTTCCTACATTCTCCCCTTTCTGTCTGTTCCAGCCCCAGCAGCCTCATAGAACCTATATCAAGTTCCCTAGTCAAACCTACACGTCACCTTCCAAGGAGTCCTCCCCTGTCCTCCGAAGGCTCCTAGGACTACAGTTCCCCACTCCCTGGACCTCCTCTTCTTAGCAGCTACTTGTGGGATGATTCAATTCATATTTACGCATACACACAGGAGGCTATGTCTAGGGCAACATCGAACAATCAATACTGTTAGAATGACCGGGCATGGTAGGTTACATCTGTAATTCCAGCACTTTGGGAGGCCGAGGTGGGAGGATTGCTTGAGGCCAGGAGTTCGAGACCAGCCTGGGTAACATAATGAGACCCCGTCTCTACAAAAAGTTAAAAAATTAGCCAGGCATGATGATCTGCACCTGTGGCCCCAGCTATTTGGGAGGCTGAGAGGGGAGGATCACTTGAGCCTAGGAGTTGGAGGCTGGAGTGAGCTATGAGTGCACCACTGCACTCCAACCTGGGCAACAGGGCAAGGCCTTGTTTCACAAAAAAATACTGTTGGATAAACAAGGGAATAGGGAGCCAGACTCCCCAGAGGCTGGGAGGACACTGAGCGGGGTGGTGCCTGACAAATGCAATTTAACAAGGAAGGTGCTGGCCAGGCACTGTGGGTCATGCCTGTAATCCCAGTACTTTGGGAGGCCAAGGTGGGTGGATGCTTGAGCTCAGGAGTTCGAGTCCAGCCTGAACAACATAGTAAAACCTCATCACTATAAAAAATACAAAATTTAGCCAGTTGTGGTGGTGCATGCCTGTACGCAGCTACTCTGGAGGCTGAGGTAGGAGGATCACCTGAGCCTGGAGAGGCTGAGGCTGAGTGAGCCGAGATCACACCACTACACTCCAGCCTGGGCAACAGAGTGAGACCCTGTTTTAAAAAGAAAAAAAAAAAAAACGTGAACTTTTCATAAGTCAGAGTACCAAACAGCTACTCCTAACATCTCTGTAAAGACTGAGCCAGACAGACAGAGCCACTGTCCCCCTTCATTCCTCATTCCCAACCAGGTCAGACAGAGAGCTGACAGCCACTGCAAAATCCACAAGAGACAGAGAAGCATTTGGCTGTACTCCGTGTACAGACACGGAGATGTGTCTGTAGCAGCACTGCCTCTGCAGCGAAACAGCTGGGAACTACTTCTTGGCTCCACCCTATTACCTCTGCCCCCAGGGCCCATTTCCTCACCAGGAAAATCGATAAAAATCCAGACCTTTCAAGGGCATGAAGATGATTGAAAGAGATTGGATTCAGAAAGAGCTTAAAATTACTCACGGCACATTTAAGAGCTTAGTAATTGCCATTAATCTCATCTTTATTATCATCATAATATAAAATAGTGATCTAAGGAAGAGGTTATAGACAGCAGTAATTCTGAATCAGCAGGACAGGATATTCAACCCCTTTCTGATTACGAGGTGATATGGTCTGAATGTCCATGTCTCCCCCAAATTCATGTGCTGGAATCCTCACCCCCAAAGTGCTATTAGGAGGTGGGGCCTTTGGGAGGTGATGAGATCATGGGGGTTCGATCCTCATGAATGGGATTAATATCCTCCTAAAAGACCCAGAGAGCTAACAGGTCCCCTCCACCATGTGAGACACAGTGAGAGGGCACCACTAGGCCCTCACCAGACACCAAGCTTGATCTTGGACTTCCCAGCCTCCAGAACCGCGACAAACAAATATCTGTTTAAAAGCCACCCAGTCTATGGTATTTTGATATAGCAGCCTTAACAGATTAAGACACAAGGCCCATACTAGTCCCTTAGCCTTCAGGGGGCCTCAGTTACCTCTTCCATTATATGGGGACAAGAGTACTACACTATTTATACCATGCTACCTTGGAGGGAAGAGTAACATTCTGAGGGCAGTGAAGCAGGGTCCCCAAGTTTGACTCTCGGTTCTGGGGCCAAGTCACTCAGTGTGCTGAGCTTTCCGCATCAATCAAATGAGGAGGCTGACACCGGCCCTGTGTGGTGCTGGTGAGGGCCGAGCAATGTGGGATTGATGGAGCAGTGAGTCCAGGAGCAGTGAGTCCAGGACCTGACCTATGCAGGGACCCTGAGGACATCAGTGCCCTTCCTCTCTCTGCCTGTGCTGGGGAGCAGCCTCGGGGGAGTTGGGTGAGCAGGAACCAGCCCCCAGGGGGCTGCCGATCTTGGGCAGAAGGATACAGCTGAGTGTGGGAACTTGCAAAGTGGAAAAAGTGGTTTGGATCACTCCACCCACAGAATTGTCTTAAGCTTAGAGAGGACTCAGCCAAGAGCCCCAAGCTGATAACGGCTGGCTGTTATTTCTTTTTTTAATCCCCTGAGAGTGGCCATTTGTTGCTAATGAGGTGAGGACAAAACATTACTTGTGGCTATCTTGCACAGGGCAAGTGCAGACTGCTCAGAATGGAATCTTATCTGCCTTTCCTGCCCCCTCCCACACCCCAGGGACCCATGGAGGGGGCTCCAAAGTGGTTCTTGTCTGGAGGGCTTTAATGGTGCTTTTCTCCTATTCATCACCTTCATTTATTGAACTCAGCTCCAGCCTCCTAAGCTTTGAGCCGTCAACACTCTGAGATGTAAGACAGTAGATAGCCTTCCATGGGATTGAGGGGGATCCCTGTGGTTGCCCAGTGTCACCGACTGACCAGCAGGGCTCCGGCTTTGGAGTCAGGATAATCCAAGTGTATATTTGGCTCTGACACTTAACAAATCTTCAGCAAGTTCTCCACTCCTCTGAGTCTGTTTTCCCAGCTGTAAAAGGGGGCTAATAATAGCTCTTGCCGCTAGCGTTGGATCACCCAATAAACCTTGTAAGCATCTGCCGAGGGCACACCCACACAGGCATGCACATGAAAGAAGAATTCCATAGTTGCCATTTCATAAGCACCACCAAGATAAACATCATGGGAAAAATAACAACTTTAAGCTGGGCACGGTGGCTCACGCTCATAATCCCAGCACTTTGGGAGGTCAAGGCAGGAGGATCACTTGAGGCCGGGAATAAGAGACCAGCCTGGGCAACACAATGAGACCCTATCTCTTTAAAAAAAAAAATTTTGTTTTTTCACTAGGCATGGTGGGCTCACACCTGTAACCCCAGCACTTTGGGAAGCCTAGGCAGGTGGATCACTTGAGCTCAGGAGTTCAGGACCAGCCTGGGCAACATGGTGAAATCCCATCTCCACAAAAAATACAAAAATTAGCTGGGTGTGATGGTGTGTGGCTGTAGTCCCAGCTACTTGGGGAGCTGAGGTGAGAAACTGGAGCCTAGGAGGTCAAGCCTGCAGTGAGCCGTGTTCGTGCCATTGCACTCTAGCCTGGGTGACAAAGTGAGAACCTGTCTCAAAAATGAAAAAGGCTGGGCACAGTGGCTCATGCCTGTAATCCCAGCACTTTGGAAGGCCGAGGTGGGTGGATCATCTGAGGTCAGGAGTTCAAGACCAGCCTGGTCAACAAGGCTGTCTCTACTAAAAATGCAAAAATTAGCTGAGAATGGTGGTGCACACCTGTAATCCCAGCTATTCAGGAGGCTGAGGCAGGAGAATCACTTGAACCTGGGAGGTGGAGGCTGCAGTAAGCTGAGATTGCGCCACTGCACTCCAGACTGGGCGACAGGGGCAAAACTCCATTTCAAAACAAACAAACAAACAAAAAAACATCTTTTTTTTTTTTTTAATTAGCTGAACATGGTGGTGCATCTCTGTAGTCTCAGCTACTTGGGAGGCTGAGGCAGGATTGCTGAACCCAGGAGTTTAAGGCTACAGTGAGTTATAATCACACCACTGCACTCCAGCCTGGACAACAGAGCAAGACCCTGTCTCTAAAAAAAGCAAAAACAAAAAACAATTTTGTCAGCCTTCCTTACTTTATATATATATTTTTTATTTATATATATAAAAAGCAAAAACAAAAAACAATTTTGTCAGCCTTCCTTACTTTATATATATAAATAAAAATATATATATTTTATTTATATATATATAAAGCAAAAACAAAAAACAATTTTGTCAGTCTTCCTTACTTTATATATATATAAATAAAAAATATATATATATATATATAAAGCAAAAACAAAAAACAATTTTGTCAGCCTTCCTTACTTCATATGTATATATATTTGGATGACATATGCCTGCACCGTAATAGTTTCAGGGCTTAGTTTTAAAATTCCTAATCTGGTCCTGTCCACCTTGTAGGTTTGTGGTAAAGATTAACTGAGAATATTTCTGTAAAGCCCTGAGCTTTATAGGAAGCATATAATAAAAATCCATAATTATTATTATCATCACTTCTTTGTAAAAGAAGGCATGAGAGACTTCCCATGGAAGATGGTATGCTGAGTGCATGCATTTAGCTCTCTTCCTTCCAAACCTTACTAAAGTAACAGTAAAAGACTTCCCAAAAATACATGAACCAGTTTAGCCAGGTGTGGTAGCTCATGCCTGGAATCCCAGCTCTTAGGAAGGCACAAGTGTGTGGAAAGCTTGAGCCCGGGAGTTCAAGACCCGCCTGGGAAATATAACAAGACCCCATTCTCCACACAAAAGAGGGGGAAAAAGGCAAAAAAAAAAAAAATAAGTGTAAAAAGGCCGGTGTGGTGGCTCATGCCTGTAGTCCCAGCAGTTTGGGAGGCTGAGGTGGGTGGATCACCTGAGGTCAGGAGTTCGAGACCAGCCTGGCCAACCCGTTTCTACTAAAAATACAAAAATTAGCTGGGCATGGTGGCATACACCTGTAATCCCAGCTACTCAGGAGGCTGAGGCTGGAGAATCGCTTGAACCCAGGAGGTGGAGGCTGCAGTGAGCTGAGGTCGCGCCACTGCACTCTACCCTGCATGACAAGAGGGAATACGCCATCTCGAAAAAAAAAAAAAAAGTGTAAAAATACATGAGGCAGTTTAAAAAGAACTAGAGAGGGGAGAACAGCAAAGCCACCTTGGAAGCCAGTAAATGGGATAAGCATTGAAAAGTACCAAGAAAAAGGCCAGACATAGTGGCTTACGCCTGTAATCCTAGCACTTTGGGAGGCCGAGTTGGGTGGATCACGTAAGGTCGGGAGTTCGAGACCAGCCTGACCAACATGGTTAAACCACGTCTCTATTTAAAATACAAAAATTAGCTGGGCCTGGTGGCAAATGCCTGTAATCCCAGCTACTTGGGAGACTGAGGCAGGAGAATCACTTGAACCTGGGAGGCGGAGGTTGCAGTGAGCTGAGATCATGCCATTGCACTCCAGTCTGGGTAACATGAGCGAAACTCCATCTCAAAAACAAAAAAAAAAAAAAAAAGTACCAAGAAAAACTCTAAGTCAGTGAGGAAAGGTGAGAAACAACCTAATTCCAACACAGAATTCCCCATTTCTACCCCAAACCTCAGAAACTGGCAACACCAGGGGCCTCTGGAAGAGAAGATCAAGGAGGAGACAAAAACATAAGGACTGGGTCAAATATAAGGCACAGTTAGACCCTTCAGATACCTTCTATACTCCCTGAAGCCAAGTGACTGCCCTTCTCATACCCCACAGAAGGAGGTGGATTTAGTCTCTGGTGAGGGTTAAACAGAGGGTCTCTGCCCTGGGGGGACACCAGGAACCATATTGAAAGAAGGAGGGTAATGTACAAATTTCACCCCACATTTTGAAACCCTCGGCTTCTCCTCAACTAGACCCTCAAAATGATGCTAGACAGATCTTTAACCTCTAGGAAGAAGATTTTTCTACAGATCTTCTCTGAAGAATCAGATTAGCCCATGAACAAAAGACTGAAAGACAAATCAGAAGTGTCCTAATGGGGTGGCCCAGCTTTCATATTATAGTCAAGCACATCAGCAAGGCCATCCTATAAGCACTGAGCTTCCATCAACTCTTTGGTATGCCATGCACTAAAGCATATCCATAGGAATGGATAGCCAAGAATCCCAAGGCATCTGAAGAAATCCACTAATATGACAGACAGAAGTTAAAACAAATAAATAGGAAAATATGTATCTTGGAGGAAATAGACTATGCATTAAATATCCTTTGAGAAACAGGATATCACATCCACAGAAAAAGAATGTCATATGAAAGAAACATTTATAAATAAAATAGAATTTTTGGAATTTAATAAAATATATACCAGAAATTTAAAACACAATGGAAGGGTTATGGAAAAAAGTTGAGGTAAGTGCCCAGAAAATAGAATTAAAAACAGTAAGTGATGAAAACGACAAGAGAAAGAGATTAAAATTATACGATCGGTCTAGGAGTTCCATTACGGAAATAAAAAGACTTCTAGGAAAAAGAAACAGAGAACACAGGGAGAAAGAAAGCATCAAAGAAATAATTTTCAAAATTTCCCAGAATTTGTGGACACAAGTTTATAGATTAACTGGGCCACTAAGTGTCCAGCATAATGGATAAAAATGGACTCATAGAAAGTCCCATTATCATGGTGGCAGGGGGAATGAAGACAGTCTAAAAGCTTCTAGAGAAGGAGGAAAAAGAAAAAACAGTCACATACAAAGGATCAAGAATATTCTCAGCCAGGAAGGTGAATATAATCACACACACTTACACACACGAATCAGATTGGGTTTCATTTTCTCAAAACCGAAACTAGAAGGCAACAATGCAAATGCCTTAAAAAGCTCAGGCAAGAAGGTTATTTATAACCTTCTGAAAAAAACTTTCTTGCCTGAAATTTTAAACCCAGCTAAACTATCCTTTAAGTGTTAGAGAAGCATCAAGCCTCTCAGATATGCAAGTTCTCAATGCCTCACGATCACATACATCCTGTCTTGAGAAGCTACTGGACGAAGTGCTTGATTTAAGCTGGACAGTAAAGCAAGAAAGAGGAAGACATGAAAACTGGGAAACAAGAAATCCACTATGAAAGCATTAAAGGGAATTTCAAGGATGGTGAAAAAGATCCTACATGACAGCTACTAGCTATAGAGAAAGCCAGGGCAGATCAGAAGGCTATAGTAGAAATCACCTTCAAGGAGATGATATCAATATGATCCCCAATACATTTCTGGACATATTAAAAGGAGATTAACACATTTAGAAGGAGGATTTGGGGCTGAATTGGTGGTTAAATACATGAAAAACAAGGTTGGGAGGGAAAAAAAGGCAATTGCTAACTCCAGGAAAAAGAAAAGTCATACAGAAAAAAGAAAAGTAGTCACAAAGCAGTGTAAAGCTCAGCTTTGAATAGCATCTACATAATCATAATAATGTAAACTCTAGATAGCATTACATAGTCATAATAATAGAAACTCTGAACACTGAGTTTGTCAAAACTAAGATAAAATTATATTGGGACACTATGAGATAAGGCATATGTGCTGGAATAAGAATCCAGGGGGTGAATGAGCTAAATTTCATTTTTCATGGAGGAAAGTCAACAGATAATACCTAAAACTGAAAAAGAAAATTAAGATAGCAGCACTATGATCAAGTGGTTTTTTTTGTTTGGTTGTTTTGTTTTTTTTAGCAATATGGTGGTAAATACAAAAAGAAAATCAATTAAAGGAGTTTGAGAAGTAGCAGAGGATGGCTATTTTTCTTAACAAGCCTTCAAAAGTTACTTGACTGTAAGCCATTTGCATGAATACTTTTAACAAAAATAAAAACCAATTTTTAAAAAAAGAGAACAAGGAATTCCTGTATGCACTGATATGTAACACCCTCTGGCAAAATGTAGAACTGTATATATATGGAATGCTAGTATTTGTAGGGAAATCTTATGGAAGAAAATACATACCTATTTTCTTGTACTTGCAAAAATATCTCTGGAAGAAAACCTCATACAACAGACACCATAATTGTCTCTTGGGAGGGACGCTAAGGGTCTAATGAACAAGGGTTGAAGGGAGAAGTTCACCTTTTGAATTTTTATCTATCATCTTTCCAAAAACAAACCACGGCCAGACCCAGTGGCTCATGCCTGTAATCTCAGCACTTTAGGAGGCCGAGGCAGGCAGATCACTAGAGGTCAGGAGTTCGAAACCAGCCTGGCCAACATGGCAAAACCCCATCTCTACTAAAAATACAAAAATTAGCCAGGCATGGTGGTGTGTGCCTGTAATCCCAGCTACTCGGGAGGCTGAGGCACGAGAATCGCTTGAACCCAGGAGACAGAGGTTGCAGTGAGCTGAGATCATACCACTGCACTCCAGCCTGGGTGACAGAGCGAGACTCTGCCTCAAAAAAAAAAGAGGAGGCAGATTTAAAAAATAAACATGACATAATTTATGCATATGTAGATATAAGATACATATTTTAAATATTGGCTTCTCTTCCCCCTACCCCCAAGGGGCTTGGCTTCCATTTAGGAGGATGCCATGTTGTAAAGCATCTCTTAGAAAGTCCCTCCCATATTCCCAACTCTTGTGAGGCAGGAAAGGGCTGAGCTCTAGCTCTGAGCTCCCTGCCACAGCATACTAGTCAACCCCTCTAAACTGGCTCCTCCCACACTCATCGTACCCATTCTCACCCCTACATTTATGCTTGTATTATTCTTGGCTAGAAAGCCATCCCTGTCGCCTTTCTCTCATCTTAGCAAACCATTCTTCGAGGCTTGTAAAGCCCCACCTCTGCCAAATAACCCACCCCATCCATCCTGACCCTGGTAGGTTCTTTTCTATAAATAATTCTAATAATTCATTCATTCAACAAATATTAGCTGAGCAGCTACTATGTGCCAGGCACCAGAAAATGCGCTGGAGATACAATGATGAACATGCAGAGAAGGATGCAGTTTATGGGTCCTCAGGAATTTACTGTCCATGCGACACAACTGCAATGCTTCATCTTATATTCAGTGCATGTGTGTTACCCATCCCTCCTCAATCCCACCTTTTCACACCCCATCTTTTCCATGAAGAACTCAAGGAAGAAGCCACGTGTGCTAGCTTTCCCTTTCCACCTTCACGGTAAGTTTGGTGCGGATCCCAGCCCAGTGACTTAACAGAATGAGACAGTGCCATTTATCAATGGAGTCAACATACTGGGCCTACATGTTTCTTCACAAAAAACAATTTCCTACTTGGGAATGGGGGAAAAAATTAAGGAAATGGGGGAAAAAATTAAGCAGATGAACAGAACTCTTCCCAAGTTTAAATTTTTCTCCATGGTTTTTGAGATTCTTTTTATTTTTGGAGTCCACCATCAATGATTTGCCAGAAAGCACCACGTCATGCCAAAATAGACGAGTGCACAGCAGCTGTTGGTTAACATTTAAATTAAGAGTTTATCTTTTATGGATGTGTGTACTCATGGTTGTTATTTTCTTTCTTTCTTTCTTTTGAGGCAGGGTCTTACTGTGTTGCCAAGGCTGGAGTACCATAGCATGATCATAGTTCACCACATTCTTGAAGTCCTGGGCTCAAGTCATCCTCCTGCCTCAGCCTCCAGAGTAGCTAGGACTACAGACTCACGCCACTGTGGCCAGCTAATTATTTCTTTTGTAGAGACAAGAGCTCACTGTGTTGCCCAGTCTGGTCTCTAACTCCTGGCCTCAAGTGGTCCTCCTGCCTGGGACTCCCAAAGTGCTAGGACTGGAGACATGCTGCTGTGCTCAATCATGATTGTCATTTCCTACTGGAGCTTACTACGTGTCAAATGAACATTTCTAAGTAGTTTCAGAGGGCTGACTATGCAATTTTGTGTTAAAACCTAGAGCCCATAAGGAATCAAATATATGAAAACAGGGTGTCCTTGTCAATTACAACACTGCCCCACAGTTAAGAGGTGGTCTAGGGCGGGCGTCTCAAACCACTGCACCACTGACTGGTACTGCACAGCAGGAGGTGAGTAGTGGGCTTCATCTGTATTTACAGCCACTCCCTATCACTCCAATTGCCACCTGAGCTCTGCCTCCTGTCAGATCAGAGGCAGCATTAGATTCTTACAGAACCACGAACCCTACTGTGAACTGTATATGTGAGGGATCCAGGCTGTGTGCTCCTTAGGACAATCCAGTGCCTGATGATCTACCACTGTCTCCCTTACCCCCAGATGGGACCGTCTAGTTGCAGGAAAGCAAGCTCAGGGCTCCCACTGATTCTACATGATGGTGAGTTGTATCATTATTTCACTATATATCACAACGTAATCATAGAAATAAAGTGCACAATAAATGTAGTATGCTGGAATCATCCCGAATCATCTCTCTCCTGCGGTCCATGGAAAAACTGACTTCCACGAAACTCATCCCTGGTGTCTAAAAGGTTGGGGACTGCTGGTCTAGGAAAGCAAAAGTCCCCATAACACAAAAATATTCTTCAATAACGACATGAGCTATCAAACTCCACCAAAACCTCCTTCTCCGCCGCCTACGATTCAATGGCTTCACCTTGGCAATTATTGAGTGTCAATATCCACCATCATGGTACAAACACAAAACAAAGTGGCAGCTCTGCGAAATAAGGTGCAGTGACTGGCAAAGTCAGTGGCCTTGGAAAGGCCAAAAAAAGATTCAGGGGCCGAGTGCAGTGGTGCACGCCTGTAATCCCACCACTTTGGGAGGCCAAGGCAGGCGGATCACCTGAGGCCAGGAGTTCAAGACCAGCCTGACCAACATGGTGAAGTCCCATCTCTACTAAAAATACAAAATTAGCCAGGCGTGATGGTGCATGCCTGTAATCCCAGCACTTTGGGAGGCCAAGGCAGGTGGATCACAAGGTCAGGAGATCGAGACCAACCTGGCTAACATGGTGAAACCCCATCTCTACTAAAAATACAAAATTAGCCAGGTGTGGTGGCGCATGCCTGTAATCCCAGCTACTTGGGAGGCAGAGGCAGTAGAATTGCTTGAACCCAGGAGGTGGAGGTTGCAGTGAGCTGAGATCACGCTACTGCACTCCAGCCTGGGCAGCAAGAAGGAAACTTCATCCAAAAAAAAAAAAAAAGAAAGAAAGAAAGAAAAAGAAAAAGAAAAAAGAAAGATAAAAGAAAGAAAAAGATTCAGGGCAATTCACAGCTGAATGTACGCTAAGACCATAGGGGCTTTGAGAGACTTAAACACCAAAGAAGTAAAAGAAGCACTTAGGAAAACTGGTAACCCATCAAAGAAATCTGTAAGAATGATCCTCTTTAGCTCAGGCTGTGGAAGTCAAGCATGACATGAAGAATGTCGTTTTACACTCTCACATGATTTCGTCCCTCACCCCAAAAAAAGTTATGGAAAAAATTTATTTATCTTATTTTACTCTTAATTTAATTTACTCTTAATTTATTTTACACTGAATCTACAAATTAGCACCTACTTGTGATTAAAATAAAATTCTTATTACATGTAAGATGAAATTAACCTATTTTTATAATTTGCAATGTTGTTTTTCTTTTCTTTTCTTTTGAGACAAGGTCTGGTTCTCTCACCCAGGCTGGAGTGCAGTGGCATGATCTCAGCTCACTGCAACCTCTACTTCCTGGTCTCAAGCAATCCTCCCACCTCAGCGTACCAAGAAGCTGGACTACAGGTATGTGCTACCACACCAAAGTAGTTTTGTATTTTTTGTAGAGACAGGGTTTCACCATATTGCCCAGGCTGGTCTCGAACTCATGACCTCAAGCAATCCACCCATCTGGGCTTCCCAAAGTGCCAGGATTATAGGCATGAGCCACTGTGCCCAGCCTGCAATGTCATTTTTCAAGCTCAGTCAAATATTGTGCCCACTCTCTTTCCCTCCTCCACACACATACTATCTACCGTGAAACTTTGGTCTCTGTGATCTTTTTCTGGAACAAATTATCTTCAGACAGTAAAAATTTCCTTCATTTCATGCTATTTAGCTCATTTAGTATAATGAAAGGCCATATAACAAAATGTTAATGGTGATGAGTTTTGGATGATAGACTCATAGGTGCCAGCAAGTTCTCTTTTACTTAAATATATGTTTAAGTTTTTCTAGAATGAATATACAATCTCAAAGACTTTTTAAAGTTACAAATAAATTTTTTCAGAGCACTGTAGAAATGCTTACCCATCTGTCGCTCCCCTCCTTCTCCTTTGCTAACAGAATTTTCTTTCTTTTTGGTATTTAGATTAAAATGTGTTTAGCGGGACCTCCCTCGGCTCCAGAAAAGAACCAGGAATTGACAGGCATAGTGGCTCATGCCTGTAATCCCAACACTTTGGGAGGCCAAGGCAGGCAGATAACTTGAGGTCAGGAGTTCGAGACCTGGCCAACATGGCAAAACCCGGTCTCAACTAAAAGTACAAAAAATCAGCCAGGCATGGTGGCATACACCTGTAATCCCAGCTAGTCTGGAGGCCGAGGTGGGAGAATCACTTGAACATGGGAGACAGAGGTTGCTGTGAGCTGAGATCATGCCACTGCATTCCAACCTAGGCAACAGAGTGAGACCCTGTCTCAAAAAAAAAAAAAAAAAAAAGAGTTTCAAACAAATCATAAACACTCCAGTCCCCTTTGCCAGTGATTGCTTTAGGGGTTCGCATATGACCAAGTTTCTCCCTGATTTAAAAAAAAAAAAAAAAAAAAAAAAAGAGAGAAACAGGAGAAGAACCTTATCCTCCACTTCTTTCATGCTTTTGGATATTATCACATGAAAATATGATATCTGGAACTATGGCTACCACTTTGTGACCAAGAGGAAGAAGCTAAGAAAGTCAACCCTGAAATCAGCCACTAGGCTTCCTGTTATATGAGGCAATTAACTCCTACTGGTTAAGCCACTTTAGTTAGGTGTTATCTTACTTGCAACCAAATACCCCAAATGATAGGAACACTGAGGTCTGTGATGCTCAGCTTCCCAAAGATGTATACGAACCATTTTGTAAATACTCTTCCATCAAGGGAGACCACAAAGAATGTGTGTGTGTTTGTGTGTTTAATACAAAGACAGATACCTAACTCCAGGAGCCATCACTTTACAACCAGAGATTACATCTCCAAGATTGTCCTTGCAAGGCTCCACCTGCTGGTCGTTGGAGGTAATGGCAGGCCCTGCCTAGAGGGGCCAAGGTTCTGGTCCTACCTGTGGAGTCCGGGTAACTGTCAGAAAGTCCGGGCACTTATACCTGAGCCTCTACCTTGGGGGCGGGGTCGTGGCATCTCTCATGCACACCTGGATTCCTGCCTCAAGAACTTCCAGAACTGGGCTCCTCCCAACTCCCAGCTCAGATCCCTGGGTTCCCACCTGTTGGTGCCCTTTTAGAGGGGGTGTGACTTTTGGGGTTTCTTGTACCCTTTGTCTGACCTGGTACGCTTGTTTCTATTAACTGCCTGGTCCCTCTTCTTGACGTGGGGGTGGCTATTTCAGGGGCTCCAAAGTGTTCCAAATAGAAGCTGAGAAGGCCTGAGTGCAGTGGCTCATGCCTATAATCCCAGAACTTTGAGAGGCTGAAGTGGGAGGATCGCCTGAGGCCAGGAGTTCGAGACCAATCAGGATAGCAAGATCCTGTCACTTCAAAAAAAAAAAAAAACACACACACACAAAAACCTTTTTTAAATTAGCTTGACATGGCAGTCCACGCCTATAGTCCCAGCTACTTGGGAGGCTGAGGCAGGAGAATTGCTTGAGCCCAGGAGGCGGAGGTTGCAGGGAGCTGGGATCTCACCACTGCACTTCAGCCTGGGTGAGAAAGTGAGACCCTGTCTCAAAAATAATAAAATAATAGTAAAAATAGTAACATATAAACATGAAGGTAGCAGGCACAAGTCTTAAGTTTGGAAACACCAGCATTAACAATCTTCACAAGAAGCTACAAGATAGAGACTATCACCCCTTTTGACAGATGAGGAAACTGAGGCTGAAGAGGAAAAGATATTTACCCAAAGTCCCACAGGGGTTGAGGAACGGATAGGTGGCAACACAGACCATGATGGCTCAGCCCCAGAGCTGTTCCCCACCCTCTTCCCATCCTTTGCAGACGGCTGGTCCGGCAGGGCCCTTGGGCAGTGGGACCCAGAGCCGGAGCTGGAGCAGGCCCATGCCCGTATTTGCCCAAGCTCTCCGCTCTCCCTCACCCTCCCAGGCTGCAAACACAGATGTTCCTTTTGCTTTTTCCCTTTTTCAGCCACAGGACTCCTGGTCCCTCGCACCGCCTGCCAAACTCCACATTCCTGGCAAGAACTGCAGACAAGCAGGACAGGAGGGGCTCCCTGGAGCTGGCCCCGTGCAGCCCTTGCTGGGTTCGCTCACCTTGAAGCATGCTCCTGTAGGCTGTGTCTGCGATGGCGTAGATGTGAGGTGGCATCTCATGCCTCTTCTTGCCCTTGTACATGTCGACGATCTTCTCCGAGTAGATGGGCAGGTGTTTATAGGGGTTGACCACCACGCAGAAGAGGCCAGAGTATGTCTGCAGACAGAGAACCCAGCTTACTTCCAGACCTCCTCCAGGAAGACAGATCTCACAGAAGCACTCAATATTCTCATTTGAGAGATGGGGAAACTGGAGCTTGGAGTCTTAGTAGGAAACCCTGGGCCTCTCTGGTATTCCAGGTATGGGAGAAAAGGAGAAAGGGCGAGAGTGGGTTTCCAGGCTGCCTATGTTATATTTTGCAACTGTAGGGGGGTTTGTGTTTGTTCTGAGATGAGGTCTCACTCTGTCACCTAGGCTGGAGTACAGTGGTGTGAACATGACTCACTGCAGCCCTAATTTTTCTGGACTCAGGTGATCCTCCTACCTCAGCCTCCCGAGTAGCCAGGATTACAGGCAGGCAACACCAGGCCTGGCTGATGTTTGTATTTTTTGTAGAGACGTGGGTTTCACCGTGTTGCCCAGGCTGGTCTCGAATTCCTGGGCTCAAGCAATTCTCCCATTTCAGCCTCCCAAAGTGCTGGGATTATAGGTGTGAGCCATTGCACCTGTCCAAACTGTGGAGTTTTGAAGAGCTCTGGGTTAAAGTCTCAGTTCCACTCTCCTGAACTGTCACTTTACCTCCCTGGACCTCACTGGCTTAAAAGACAGCCACCATTCATTGAACATTTACTATGTGTCGGGCACTAAACTAAGCACTACACAGGATCTGTTATTGGTCGATTAAATGCTCAGTCATATGAAATGCTCATCAATTAACAGGTGGCACAGAAAGTGAACAGCACACTTAAGATATTAACTCAGGAACATTTAATAAAGAGACTGTTTACAGATATGTGTGCAGAATTAAAGAACCCAACCAGTGACGGGAGCAGTTAGGTCTGAAGAGCAAGAACAGAAGAGAATGTTGTTTACTATTTTTTTTTTTTTTTTTGAGACAGTGTCTTGCTCTGTTGCCCAGGCTGCAGTGTAGTGGGGTGATCTTGGCTCACTACAACCTTGAGTTTCTGGGCTTAAATGATCCTCTCGCCTCAGACTCCCAAGTAGGTGGTATCATAGGTGTGCACAACCATGCCCAGGTAATTTTATTTTATTTTTTGTAGAGACAGGGTTTCACCATATTGCCTAGACTGGTCTCGAACTCCTGAGCTCAGGCGATGCGCCCGTCTCAGCCTCCCAAAGTGCTGGGATTACAGGCGTGATCCACTGCATCCAGCCAGAGAGGGAGGTCGTTAACTGAACATTGGAGACATAGAAAGTCACACAGCCCTAAAAAGGGGTTGTCCAGAGGGAGCTGCAGCCATTCAGAAACACACCTGCAAAAACCATGTTCCAGTAGGGAGGGAGGAAAAGGTAATAATCCTCCAGCCTCTCTCTTCTCCCACCACCCTCTGATCTCTTTCTGGGACCTCCCAATGTCCATATCTAAGAAGAAACCCCAGTGACTCAGTCTCTAGAAGATGGCAGAGGCATCTCTTTATGGAGTTTTTTTGTTTGTTTGTTTGTTTTTTTTTTTTTTTTTTTTTTTGAGACAGAGTCTCACTCTGTCGCCCAGGCTGGAGTGCAGTGGCACAATCTCCGCTCACTGCAACCTCTGCCTCCCAGGTTCACGTGGTTCTCCTGCCTCAGCCTCCTGAGTGGCTGGGACTACAGGTGCCCGCCACTACGCCTGGCTAATTTTTTTGTATTTTTAGTAGAGACGGGGTTTCACTGTGTGAGCCGGGATAGTCTTGATCTCCTGACCTCGTGATCCGCCCAACTCGGCTTCCCAAAGTGCTGGGATTACAGGCGTGAGCCACTGCGCCCGGTCACTTTATGGAATCTTCACAACTACTCAGTAACAGTGATTTCCCCACTGCCCATTTGACAGGAGGGCAAAGTGAGGCGTGGTGAGGTTGTCACCAGATTACACAGCTGGAGGGAAGTTGAGAACTAGAACTCCTGTTTACCCCAGAGTGTCTGCTCCTGACCATTAATACCTTCCCCATCTGTAAAACAGAGACAAACACAGCCGTGCCTAAAAAGGATCAAAGCACTGACATGAGCTCTCCGATGTAGATGAAGCTTGAAAACACGCCTAGTGAAAGAAGCCAAGCACGCAAGGT
Organism: Chlorocebus sabaeus; assembly: GCF_047675955.1. Taxonomy (NCBI): domain Eukaryota; kingdom Metazoa; phylum Chordata; class Mammalia; order Primates; family Cercopithecidae; genus Chlorocebus; species Chlorocebus sabaeus. The sequence continues at coordinate 14,983,983 of NC_132908.1, forward strand.
CATGTACTATATCATCTCATTTATATGAAGCGTCTAGAGTAGGCAAAGCCATGGAGACAAAAAATAGACTCGTGGTTCCCAGGGGCTGGAGAGAGGGGGGAAGTGAGGAGTAACTGCTCATGGGCACGGGGTTTCCTTTGGGGGCTACAAAAATGCTCTGGAGCCAAGTGTAGTGGCTTATGCCTGTAATCCCAGCACTTTGGGAGGCCAAGGTGGGAGGATTGCTTCAGGCTAAGAGTTTGAGACCAGCCCAGGCAACAACAGCCAGACCCCATCTCTACAAAAAAAAAAAAAAAAAAAAAAAATATATATATATATATATATATATATATATATGTAACTGGCCATGGTGGTGAGCACCTGTAGTTACAGCTACCTGGGAGGCTGAGTCAGGAGGATTGTTTGATCCCAGGAGCTCAAGGTTATAGTGAGCTATGACTGTACCGTTGCACTCTAGCCCCTGGGTGACACAGCAAGACCCTGTCTTGAAATTGATAGCTGTACAACATTGTGAATGCGCTTAATGGTACTGATTTCTTTAAAATGTTTAAAACGGTAAATTTTATGTTATATGCACTTTACCACTTAAAAAAATAGCAGTCCTGTCCTGCCAGGTGAATAGGAGCATCTGAAAATAATTAGATCAGGGAAGGAGGAGTCATGCCATGCTGTATGTGGTGAGACAGTATCGTCATGAATTTTCCTTACTGGATACTAGATTTTCCCATGGTTGAGGTCACAGTTCAGGAGACAGGCTCCAACCCTTCTCACAGGAACTGCTTTCCCCAAATGATAAACATCAGTACTGCCCCAGACTCTGATGGCCATAAAGCATATCCTCTTCCCTGTAAACGACTTAGGGAGGACCAGAGATCCATCTCTCAGTTACAATTAGGGTGAACTAAGCAACAGAGAGTTAAGTGACTTAACCAAAGTCACCAAAGAAGATCCTGGCAGCACCAAGCCCAGCCCGGCCCACCCCCAGGTATGAGCATGGTCCGTTATGCTATCTAGCCTAGGCCCATCCGACAGAAACAGAAACTATTGATCATTCGTTCGTTTGTTTGTTCATTCGTTCATTCATTCATTCTGTATGTCCCAGATGCCATGCAAAAGGTGCTGGGACTACATTAGAACATAAAAAAAAAAAAAACAAAAAAACACAGGGTCCCTGCCCTCAAGGGGCTTTTAGTCAAGGGCTGGAGCCAATTAGAGAGTGGGAAAGTCTGGCCAGGTGCGGTGGCTCACACCTGTAATCCCAGCACTTTGGGAGGTCAAGGCAGGAAGATTGCTTGAACCAGAAAGACCAGCCTGGGCAACACAGTGAGACCCCATCTCTATAAGAAATTAAAAAATTAGCTGGGCATGGTAGCACTTGCCTGTAGTCCCAGTCACTTGGGAGGCTGAGGTGGGAGGTTTGCTGAAGCCTGGGAGGTTGAGGTTGCAGTAAGCCATGATTGTGCCACGCACTTCAGCCTGGGTGACACGGTTAGACCATTCCTTTCTTCTCAAAAGAAAGGAAGAAAGAAATGAAGAAAGGAAGGAAGGGAAGGAAAGGAAGGAAGGAAGGGAGGGAAGGAAGGAGGGATGGAGGGATGGAGGGATGGAGGGAAGGAGGAAAGAAAGGAAGGAAAGGAAGGAAGGGAAGGAAGGGAAGGAAGAAAAGGAAGGAAAGGATGGAGGGAGAGAGGGGAGAAAGAAAGAATAAGAGAGAGAGAGAGAAAGAGAAAAGAAAGAAAGAAAGAAAGAAAGAAAAAGAGAGAGTGGGAAGGTCCTTCCAGGGCTCAGTCTGCTAAGGGACAATGGTATGTAGTGTCTGGGGGTGCTGCAGGGGAATGATATTCTTCAAAGTTACAGGATTGCTGGGCGCAGTGGTTCACACCTATAATCCCAACACTTTGGGAGGCCAAGGAAGGCAGACTGCTCACACTCAGAAATTCAAGACCAACCTAGGCAACACAGCGAGACCCCATCTCTACCAAAAATACAAAAAATTAGCAGGGCATGGTGGCGCATGCTTGTAGTCCCAGCTACTCGGCAGGCTGAGGCAGGAGAATCACTTGAACCTGGGAGGTGGAGGTTGTAGTGAGCCGAGGTGGTGCCATTGCACTCCAGCCTGGGTGACGGAGGGAGACTCCATCTCAAAAAAAAAAAAAAAAAAAAAAAAAAAAAAGAAAAAAAGAAACAGGACTGATGGAGACAGAGGTTCTCACCATCCCCTAAAAGGAGCATGAATGAGTCAACATATGCCTGTCTAAATAGCCATCAACCATTTACTGAGCACCTACTATATACCACGTCTGTGTCAGAGGCTGGATACAAAGAAATCAATGATACCTCCTGTCCTTAAAGAACTTAGATCAGAGTGGGAGACAAGTACATGAAAACACGTCATAAGAACAGAGAACGATAGGAACAAGGAAGGGAAGGCCCTAACCCACACTGGGGGTGGTGAGGGAAACCTGCAGGTGGGGAGGTGTTCCCTTCGCTGAGTCTTAAAGGACAACAAGGTGTTAACCAGCTCAGGACAAGACAAAGCAGAACATGGGCAGAAAAACCGGACATGGGGTCCGTGGGGGTGAACTATAAGCAGCTTGGTACAAGCAGCTCCACTGGACCCAAATGGAGAAGCAGAGCAAGGTTGAGAGGTAAGCGGAGCCCAGGAGCCACATCCAGCCTGGTGGGGCTGGGAGTGGAGGACTGCCTGCCTGGACACCCCTCTTCTCCATTCCATCACCCAGGAGCCTCCCGCCCATCCTGCAAACACCAGTTGCAAGTACCTTGAGGCCGGAGAACTCCCCCACCGCCCCTTTCTCCTCTTCAGTCCCAGCACAGGCCTCGGTATAGAATAGGTGCTAACTAAATGCTTGCTAAATGCATACCAGGGGAATAAATTAATGATACAGCTTCCTGAGAGCAGGGACAGCCTGACTTCACCTCTGTGACCTGGGGGCCTTGCACTGCAGCAGTAGGTACTCAGTGGACCGCACTGAGCCAGGCCAGTGGCTCTTTCCTATTCATTGGTGTCCCCAGTCCCCAGGACAAGCCTCCCAAAGAGCAAGTGCCCAGTCCGTGGTCATCTGGACAAAGGTCAACCAAGCCCCACCCTCCTTCAGGTCTCCACTCCATCTCCAGCTCCTCTGGGGCCACGCCCACTGCCACGCCCCTTTTGAATGTAGGTATCATTTACAGCCCAACCGGTCCTCCCTCAAGTCCTTGACTTGGAGGCAGTAAAGGGCAGTGGTTGAGGGCTCAGAACTGGGTATGGGGTACTTGAATTTGAACCTTCACTCTGCTATTTCTTAGCTGTGTGACCCTGGGCAAGTCCCTTAACCTCTCTGAGTCTTGCTTATCCTCATCTACCAAACAGGGAGGCATACTAACAAGCCCTTCATAGGTGTGCTGTGAGATAATGCTTGAAAAGCATTTAGCATGGTGGCTGGTATGTAGTAGGTGCTCAATCAATGTTATTTAGTGACTCTTACTATGCTCCCTTCATTTCATGAGAGAGAAAGTCTTGCCACCTTAAAGCCTTCAATATGCTGTTCCCTCCACCTGAAATGCTTTTCCCCTCATCTTCCCACAGCTGTTTCCCTCTCCTCTTTTAGAGCTCTGCCTAAATGTCACCTCCTGGACTGTGACACGCACATTACTGTATCTCCTGCACCCTGCACAGTGCCAGGCATGGGGTAGAAACTCAGTCAGCTGTCATCCGAGTACTTCGGGAGGCCGAGGAGGTCAGATCTCTTGAGGTCAGGAGTTCGAGACCAGCCTGGCCCACATGGCAAAACCGTCTCTACTAAAAATACAAGAATTAGCCAGGCGTGATAGTGGGGCCCTGTAATCCCAGCTAGTCGGGAGGATGAGGTAGGAGAATCACTTGAACCCAGGAGGTGGAGGTTACAGTGAGCCGAGATCATGGTGCTGCACTCCAGCCTGGGCAACAGAGGGAGGGAGGGAAAGAGGAAGGGAGGGAGGGAAACGAATTTTTAAGAAGGAAGAGGCTGAGCATGGTGGCTCACAACTTTAATGCCAGCACTTTGAGAAGTGGAGGAGGTCAGATCACTTGAGGTCAGGAGTTTGAGACCAGCCTGGCTAACATGGCAAAACCCCGTCTTTACTAAAAATACAAAAATTAGCTGGGTGTGGTGGCGCATGCCTGTAATCCCAGCTACTCAGGAGGCTGAGGCAGGAGAGTCACCTGAACCAAGGAGGCAGAGGTTATGTGAGCCATGATCATGCCACCACACTCCAGCCTGGGTGACAGAGTGAGACTATCTCAAAGAAAAAAAAAAAGAATAAAATGAATTTTAAAAAGAAGGAAGGACCACACTGTCTTTTCAACTCCATCACCAACTTCTGAAAGAGGAGTATGACTTTCATCCTCTTTGTTTGGAACATCTGTCCCAGTGCCATGCTCAGAGCAAGCACTTAATCCATACTTCCAGGTAGATCTGAACCTCTGCTGAGTTCTGCAAAAGTTTTCCAAGCCAGCCAGGGTATGACGATGGAGTGAAGGGAAGACTGGGGCAGGTAGCTGCATATCTCATGCAGCGCTGTGGGGCTTTAGCATCTGGCTCTTCCTCCCACATTGTTCAGCCACTTCTCCTTCACCTCGACCCAGCCCGACCATAGTTGGCTGTGTTTCTGCCTCTCTGGCCCCATTACCCCCTCTCCAGCTGGTTAAGTTCAGAGGTTTCAACATCCCAGCCTCCTGTGTCCCAGCCGGCATCTCATGGGCCCTGTGCCACCAGCAGGTCCCAGCTGCAGGCCCAGGATTTCCCTCTTGTGACCGTATTAGGAAGCAGCTCCAGTTTCTCCCTGACACTTTATATGGTCAGTCACAGAGCCCTGAGCAGGGCGTGCTCCCAGGGCCTGAAGGAGAAATGAGGAACAGGGAGGGAAGGGAGGGAAGTAACACTGGCTTTCAAACACACAGGGCTGGCCGGGCACAGTGGCTCACACCTGTAATCCTGGCACTTTGGGAGGTCAAGGTGAGTGGATCACCTGAGGTCAGGAGTTTGAGACCAGCCTAGCCAACACAGTGAAACCTCATCTCTATTAAAAATACAAAAATTAGCAAGGTATGGTGGTGTGCACCTATAGTCCCAGCTACTGGGGAGACTGAGGCAGGAGAATTGCTTGAACTCAGGTGGCAGAGGTTGCAGTGAGCTGAGATTGTGCCACCGCACTCCAGCCTGGGCAATAGAGCGAGACTCGGTCTCAAAAAAAAGACACACAGGCCTGGGCAGAGTGTTGGCTTTGCCTTATCACTTACCTGACTTGTGCATACAGACCTACCCCTGAGCTTCCTCAATAAAGTGATGGATAATCACACCTTCTTTATGACGCTCCAGTGCAATATCACAGCTTTCTAAATACCCAACCTAGAGACAGACACAGTCCACCAAGCATGTTCTTGTGCTGCAGCCTTCATTTTAAGAGCAAACAGACTAGAAACAACCTAAATACCTGCCAATAGCAGACAGGCTTAATCATCATGGTCCATCCCTATAGCGGAAGACTGTGCAGGGGCCGTCTCTCTACTACCATGAATGAATGGCCAAAGATTGAGATGCACAACAGCTATGGCCTATGCTGCCATTTTGGAGGGGTGCACGAGGGGCTCTCTGTGTGGCTGCATGTGTATAAAACATCACTGGAGGCTGGATGGAGCAGCTCACACCTGTAATTGCAGCACTTTGGGAGGCTGAGGCGAGTGGATCACTTGAGGTCAGGAGTTCAAGACCAGCCTGGCTAACATGGCAAAAACCCATCTTTACAAAAAATACAAAAATCAGCCGGGTGTGGTGGCACACACCTGTAATCCCAGCTACTCGGGAGGCTGGGGCAGGAGGATTATTGGAATCCAGAAAGCATAGGTTGCAGGAGCCGAGATCACGCCATTGCACTCCAGTCCAGGGGACAGAGTGAGACTTCATCAGAAAAAAAGTAATAGGCTGGGCACAGTGGTTTAAGCCTGTAATCCCAGCACTTCGGGAGGCCGAGGCGGGTGGATCACCTGAGGTCAGGAGATCGAGACCAGTCTGGCCAACATGGCAAAACCCCGTCTCTACTAAAAATACAAAAATTAGCTGGGCGAGGTAGCACACACCTGTAGTCCCAGTTACTTGGGAGGCTGAGGGAGGAGAATTGCTTGAACCTGGGAGGGGGCTGTTGCAGTGAGCCAAGAACATGCCACCGCACTCCAGTCTGGGGGACAGAGTGAGACTCCATCTCGAAAAATAACATAAACAAATAAATAACGTCACTGGAGGGCTACATATGTAACCGGCAACCACGGCGTCTCTCAGAAGGGGAACTGGAAGGGCGAGGAATAGGAACGAAGGGGGAAGTTCTATACTCCCTTATACACTATTTTATTTCATATTTGCATGTCTTACCTAGTCAAAAAGACTGAGTAGATAGTTATGAACAGACAGAAAAAACTATAAGGTAGGGTTAAGGGGAAAAAATCAAACTGTAAAACATACAAGGAGTGACATTTTCTTATGTATGTTTTGTGTGTGTGTGTGTGTGTGTGTGTGTGTGTGTGAGAGTACATACATGAACCTGTGAATCATGTTTGCCTCCAGGGAAGAGGGCCGCTTTTTGCAATCCATACTTATTTTTAAATGTTCTCCTGTGGTCTTTGCATAGATTATCCTTGTATTACTAGAGGAGGTTCTTTGAAGCAATAATGACTTGAAAGATCAGAAGGCTGGGTGCAGTGGCTCACGCCTAAAATCCCAGCGCGTTGGGAGGCGGAGGCGGGAGGATCATCTGAGGTCAGGAGTTCAAGACCAACTTGACCGACATGGTGAAACCCCTTCTCTACTAAAAATGCAAAAATTAGCTGGGCATGGTGGCGGGTGCCTGTAATCCCAGCTAACGGGAGGCTGAGGCAGGAGAATTGCTTAAACCCAGGAGATGAAGGTTGCAGTGAGCCAAGATCGCACCACTGCACTCCAGCCTGGGTGACAGAATGAGACTCCATCTTAAAAAAAAAAAAAATCACAAGGGCTACTTCCTGGGGTTTAACAAAGGTCAGCTTGCAGTTATAGTGTCTTTCTATCCTCCAGGGACCAGTGCAGTGGCTGGCACCCAGGAGGCGTCTGCTCAGTCTGCTTGCTCCTTGTGTCCCTGGGTAGACACTGCTTCCAGAGTAGGCTAAGGTTGCTGGGCCAGGTCTTTAAGGCGGAAAAATGGTCACCTGCTAAAGTTTGGAAGGAGGGCCTCTCCTGACCGCCTGGGCATTCCAGAAGCAGAACCAGAACTGGAAAAATGTCCTTTGGGGTTTATGGATCGGGGATGTGGGCTTGGAGTTCCAAGGAGCAGGGGGGCCCATCCACCTTGGCTCTGGATCATGATTTTCCCAACCCCAGAGGTCTGGTATAGGGTGGAGGGTACCACTGTCTACAGAGACAAAGCAGGTAAAGCATGAGTGAAGCAGGGTGTGTGGGAGTGAACAAAAGAGGTGCCATGGTCAATGGCTACCGGGGCCTGGGAGACGACAGGGAGTGGTGGGGTCTGCGGAAAAGCAGAGAGCACAAAGCCCATCTCACAAAGGGTGCTACCTCGCACTGTGCATTCTGGAGTGTCAGGTCCTCTGCTTTTTCAAGCAGTACCAGAAACAGATTTCTTTCGTTTTTTGATGTATTAACTCAATTAAAAAAAAAAATCACGCCTCTGTGTTAGCAGGTTGTAATCATTAGCCTAGCACCTAGTAGGTGCTCAAGGAATCATAATAAAAGGTTCAATTCCTTCTTGCTGTGCACTTAAAGCTTGTCTACCTCAAAGCTAATGAGGCCTCTGGCACTGTCCCCACTGGCTCCAGCCCATGACCATCACCTCCTGCTCTAAGCCTATCACCCCAAAAGCCCTTTGCATGGGTAGTCACCCTGCCCCTGGACTCACACAGACCTTGTCTGAATCCCAGCTCTGCCTACTTTCCAGTTATGGGACTGAGCACATCTAAGCCTCAGCATCCTCATCTTTTTTTTCTTTGTTTGAGTCTCACTCTGTCATCCAGGCTGGAGTGCAGTGGAGCAATCTCATGCCTATAATCCTAACACTTTGGGAGGCCGAAGCAGGCGGATCGCTTGAGTTCAGGAGTTGGAGATCAGTTTGGGCAATACAGTGGGACCCCACCTCTACCAGAAACACAAAAAAATTAGCAGGGCATGGTGCTACGTGCCTGTAGACCCAGCTACTCAGAAGACTGAGGTAGGAGGATCTCTTGAGTTCCAGGAGGCAGAGGTTGCAGTGAGCTGAGATCATGCCACTGTACTCCAGCCTGGGCAACAGAGTAAGACTGCATCTCAAAAGAAAGAAAAAGGAAAAAGAAAGAAAAAAAAAAACAGAAAGACAGACAGGCAGAAAGAAAGAAAGAGAAAGAAAGGAAGAAAAAGAAAGAGAACTCGAGGCAGATGGAACTCAGCCAAAAGACAGCGTTCAGAAGACCAAGAGGCCCTTAGGACCAGGCATGAAAGCTGTGCTCCCCTCCAGGTATGCTACAAATGATCTTCAGCAGTTTAGGTAGATTGGACATTGCTGAGCCCAGAACCTGCATCTCTAAGATAAGGAGACAAGCTCCTCTGGCTTCTATATAGACTCTTCTAGATCCAAGAGGACAAGAGGTCTGCCAGAACCTTCTCAAAGGCCCATCGTTTGAGACGAGCCTTGCAGAATGGAGGACAAAATTTCATCTTCATCACAGAGGGCAAAGTCATGCATGCCAGACCACGGACCTGGCATCACTTCACCACCCGCCTATTAACAAGAGCCATGCATGCTGCTATTATGGGATGGGAGAGTAACTTACTGTGCTCCCCCACCCCGACCCCTTTCCTTATCTTCTCCGTCATGGACAACGGTTTCTATTAAGCAATTAAATTGACCAGAAAGGAACAAGAGAAGAGCGGGGCCATCATCACAAGGCTGAAAGGATTTTAATCTAATCTGTCTAGAGAGCACAGCAGGAATTTGAAGCTTTGATTCATTTATTTTTAATCTGCTGTCAGAAGATATTTTGAGTCTCAGGACCTTCATATGCCCCTTATTATGTTTTTTTCTGATTTCTATTTGAGGACAGCAGGTGAGATGAATACATAGGCCTGTCCTGAAACTCCCTAGATGGAGATGATATGTCTTAGATGGAAGACCTGGGCCCCAAAGAGTCCAATTTTCCCCCTAGCTCCTACAGACGGGCCTCTTTAGAAACATCCGATATACTGACTGGGCACGGTGGCTCAGGCCTGCGATCCCAGCACTTTGGGAGGCTGAGACAAGTGGATCAACTGAGGTCAGGAGTTGGAGACCAGCCTGGCCAACATGGTGAAACCTGTCTCTACTAAAAATACAAAAATTAGCCAGGCATGGTGGCACATCCCTGCAATCCCAGCTACTCGGGAGGCTGAGGCAGGAGAATCACTTGAACCTGGGAGGCGGAGGTTGCAGTGAACGCAGATCGCTCCACTGCACTCCAGCTGGAGGAGCAAGAGTGAAGTTCCATCAAGAAAGAAAGCAAGAAAAAGAAAGAAAAAGAAAGAGAAGGAAGGCAAGGAAGGGAAGGAAGAAAGAGAAAATGTCTAACCTACCAACATCCCCAGATCAACAATATTTCCACACAAACAGTGCCACAGACAAGAGACGTCCCCTGCTTAAGAAGGTAAAGATACACTTACAGAACTGCACCTCGGCTTCCTCCTCTAAAAGGGGCAAACATTTTCAACTCAGTGGATGTTGTGTTAAATAAAATAAAACGTGTCAAAGTACAGCACTTGGGTTGGAGAACATATTCAATAGTTATGGCTGGGCACAGTGGCTCACACCTGTAATCCCAGCACTGTGAAAAGTCAAGGCAGGAGATGGCTTGAAGCCAGGAGTTCGAGACCAGCCCGGGCGATCTAGTGAGATCTCAGTCTCTACAAATTTTTTTTTTTTTTTTTTTAATTAGCCAGGTGTGGTGGTGCATGCCTGTGGTCCACAGCTACTCAGGAGGCTGAGGTGAGAGGATCGCTTGAACCCAGGACTTGGAAGCTGTAGTGAGTTATGATGGAACCACTGCACTCCAGCCTGGATGATGGCGTAAGCCCCCATCTCAAAAAAAAAAAAAAAAAAAAAAAAAGTCATGAGTTGCTCAGTTGCTCACTCTTACCATATGACTCTTTAAAAAGCCACCGTAACCCCTTCTGAAATGCCTATAAGAACAATGGAAAAATGGCCTATCTCCATGACAGATTCTATACTACCCCTTAAAACCTTTGGGGCTGCCTGAGATACATTATACAAGTCAACACTGAGCATTTCCAAACGGAAAAAAGAGCAAGTCACTAAACGGTGTGCCCAATAGGCTTTTAAATATGTAAACATATACCAGGCTCACAAAGAGACAACACACAGCATCTCTGGTTAAGGACTAATTTTTCCGTTCTGTGTTCACTATGCTTTCTGAATTCTCCAAGTGTTCCATAGTGAACGTGTCTTAGTTTCCTAATTAGGAAAAAAATGTGCAGGACATTTTTAGAGAGGACAAGGGGCTTTTTGTAATTTTCACTTGGCAAAATGTACAGACCAGGACCAAAGGGACAGAAGGATGCCAAGTGACGGAAGAAGAACATCTGACTAGTAAAATCAAAAGTGATCATGACCACAGCAAAAACCCATCTAATAACACTTAACATTTTCAGTGCCTACACTTAACATGCAGCAGGAAGTGTGTTAAGTGTTTGCTCTTTAGAGTAACCCGCTCCATGAGGCTGGCACTATTTTTTTTAAAAAAAAACAGACAAGGTCTGGCTCTGTCACCCAGGCCAGAATGCAGTGGCACAATCACAGCTCACTGCGGCCTTGAACTCCTGGGCTCAAGTGATCCTCCTGCCTCAGCCTCCCTGAGTAGCTGGGATTATGGGTACGCACCACTGCGCCTGGCTAATTTTTTTTTTTTGCAGAGATGGGGTCTTGCTGTGTTGCCCAGGCTGGTCTCAAACTCCTGGGCTCAAGTGATCCACTTGCCTCAGCTTCCCAAAGTGCTGGGATTACAGGCATGAGCCACTAGGCCCGGCTCCCAAGAGGCTGGTTCTATTCTTGCAGCCATTTTACAGAAAAGGAAACAAAGCTTCAGAGACATGAGGTAATCTGCTCAAGGGTGAGCAAAGCCCTTTCAGAGAGAAGAGATCGATATAGGCTGGGTTGGGTAACCTCTGTGCACCGGTCTGGTGTCAAGGGGATATCAATATCCTTCTTGTTCTAGAAAGCTGATCCAATCTCACAATGGACCCAGTCCCCACAACATCACACTCCAAGCCCCAATCATCTAGTCCAGGCAGTCCAACAGAACTTTCTATGATAATGGGAACATTCTGCACTTACACTATGCAGTACACCCGCCACTAGCCACAGGTGGCTATTGACTACTTGACCCAGGGCCAATACAACAAAAGAAATAAATTTGTTATTTTTTATTTTCTTTTATTTATGTACTTATTTAGAGATGAAGTTTCGCTCTTATTGCCCAGGCTGGAGTACAATAACACGATCTTGGCTCACTGCAACCTCTGTCCCCCGGGTTCAAGCGATTCTCCTGCCTCGGCCTCCCAAGAAGCCAGGATAACAGGCGCATATCACCATGCCCAGCTAATTTTTGTATTTTTAGTAGAGACAGGGTTTTACTATGTTGGCCAGGCTGGTCTAGAACTCCTGACCTCAGGTGATCCACCCATCTTGGCCTCCCAAAGTGCTGGAATTACAGGTGCGAACCCATGTATCCAGCCAATAAATTTTTTCTTTTTCTTTTTTTTTTTTTTTTGAGATGGAGTTTCGCTCTTATTGCCCAGGCTGGAGTGCAATGGCACAATCTTGGCTCACTGCAACCTCTGCCTCCTGGGTTCAAGCAATTCTCCTGCCACAGCCTCCCAAGTAGCTGGGATTACAGGTGTGCACGACCATGCCTGGCTAATTTTGGTATTTTTAGTAGAGACGGGGTTTCATCAAGTTGGCCAGGCTGGTCTCGAACTCCTGGCCTCAAGTCATCTACCCGCCTTGGCCTCCCAGAGTGCTGAGATTACAGGCATGAGCCACCATACCTGGTCTAATGTTTCTTTTAATTAATTTGAATCTAAATTTAGTTAGCCACGAGTGGCCAGTGGCTACCATATTGTGCCATCTCTAGTCCACTCTGATCTGCAAGTCCACCTAAAAGAGTCCTAGGATCAAGCTGAACATTCCCCTCTGTGACAAGGAAGGCCTCCCTACAACCTAGCCACATCCTCATGTCTCCTACCCACCTGGCTGCCAAGACAAACCAGCCTTTCCAAAGCGGTTATGAGCTCTTTACTTTCAAGAGGAAGGAAGGACAGAACGATGCCAAGGAAATCTGATCAGAGTTTGTCATATGTCTTGGCACTTGGCATATGTGATAACACAGGATTGTCACACCCCTTGTCTGTAATGAGGATGATTATTCCCATTTTACTGATAGGAAGACCGAGGCTTCAACAGGGGAAATAACCTGTTCAAGGGCTGAGCTGTGAAGCCACATTGGAATGATGCCACCTCATCTTGCAATCTCCCTTGATCAAACCTTCAGCCTCCCAAGATATTTCCTTTTTTTTTTTTTTTTTTTTTCTTGAGACAGAGTCTTATTCTGTCACCCAGGCTGGAGTGCAATAAAACAATCTCACTGCAACCTCCACCTCCCGGGTTCAAGCAATTCTGCCCCAGCCTCCCCAGTAGCTGGGATTACAGGTGCACACCACCACGCTCGGGAACTTTTTGTATTTTTAGTAGAGACAGGGTTTCACCATGTTGGCCAGCGTGGTTTCGAACTTCTGACCTCTGGTGATCTGCCCACCTCGGCCTCCCAAAGTGCTGGGATTACAGGCATGAGCCACTGCACTCGGCCCTCCCAACACATTTCTAATGCCTACTTTCCTTATGAGGCCAGGAGTAGGAACCTGACCGCCAGCAATACTCACATATATTAGCCCTGAGAAGTACCGCTCCCTCAGGTTGTGTAGCACGGAGGCTTCGTTGAGGCACGTCAGCTCCGCCATGTCCTCCACCTTGGAGAACTTGGGTGGGTTCATCTTCTGGATGTCATCTTTCCCAACTGTGACCTTCTTGCCGTTCTCCACCAGCTCCACAACCACCTCATCCCCCTTCTCCTCCTTGATGCTGGCTGCCTCGAAGCCCTGCTTCTCCGAGGGGACCCAGACGAGTCTCTTGGCGGCCCAGTCAGCCTGGGCCACTGGGCTGTTGATGAAGTTTTTGTCCACAAAGAGGAACTTCTCATCGTCACTGAGTTGGCCCTTTTGTGCCATGGTGCCTTGTTGGTCCCCTGTGGAATAAGGTAACAGGGTCAGAATCAGACCACAACTAAGCCCTGAAGACAGATCAACCACTCACCTTGCCCTGCCTAGGAACTCGGTCTGCAGAGACATCCCACCAAGTACAAAGACCTGAAGTGTTGTGTATGTGGTCAGAGAACAGAGACCACCCAAAGGCCCTTCAAAAAGGGATGTGTGTCATTGCCTAGAATACCAAAAGTCAAACAACACAAACGTCCATCAACATAGAGCTGGATACATAAGCCATGCTATTTCCATACCGTGAAATACTACCCAGTGGTTAAGAGGCAGGAAGTAGGGCTGGGCAAGGTGGCTCACACCTGTAATCCCAATACTGTGGGAGGCCGAGGCAGGTGAATCACTTGAGGCCAGGAGTTCAAGACCAGCCTGGCCAACATGGTGAAACCCCCTCTCTAATGAAAATACAAAAATTAGCCAGGTGTGGTGGCATGCACCTGTAAGCCTAGCCACTTGGAAACTGAGGCAGAATTGCTCGAACCTGGGAGGCAGAGGTTGCAGTGAGCCAAGATAATGCCACTACACTCCAGCGTGGGGGACAGAGCAAGATTCCATCTCAAAAAAAAAAAAGAAAAAAAAAAGAAGCAGGAAGTATGTCTACACATGCTGATATGGGAAGATGGTCAAGTCTAACTGTTCACTGCAAAATAAGAGTCCTCAAATGATAAAACATAGAATTACCCAGATCGCTTGAGCCCAGGAGTTGGAGACCAGCCTAGGCAACATGACAAAACCCTGTCTCTACAAAAAATACAAATAATTAGCCAGGCATGGTGGTGCACACCTGTAGTCCCAGCTACTTTGGAGGCTGAGGTGGGAGAATCACCTGAGCCTGGGAAGTCAAGATTGCAGTGAACCAAGATCAAGCCACTGCACTCCAGCCTAGGTAACAGAGTGAGACTATGTCTTAAAAACAAACAAACAAACAAGCAACCCAATGTATATAATTGGAATACGACTCAGTAAAAGGAAAGAAATGATGCAATAAAATAAACGAGTCTCAAAAGCATCATGCTTAGTGAAAAAAATCAGAAAGGCCACATGCTGTATTATTCCTTCAATATGAAAAGCTATTAGGCTGGTGCAAAAGTAAATGTGGTTATTGTGATTGAAAGTAATGGCAGCCGGGTGCCGTGGCTCACACCTGTAATCTCAGCAGCTTGGGAGGCCGAGTTGGGTGGATCACCTGAGGTCAGGAGTTCAAGGCCAGCCTGGGCAACATGGTGAGACCCCCATCTTTACTAAAAATACAAATATTAATGGGGATGTGGTGGCACACACCTGTAGTCCCAGCTACTCAGGAGGCTGAGGCGAAAGGATTGCTTGAACCCAGGAGGTGGAGGCTGCAGTGAGCTGAGATCACCCCACTGCACTCCAGCCTGGGCGACAGAATGAGACTCAGTCTAAAAAAAAAAAAAAAAAAAAGTTATAGCAAAATAGAAAACGCCTACCTATGGTGAGAGGCAATCAAGAGTTGCCAGTGGAGGCCATGCACGGTGGCTCACGCCTGTAATCCCAGCACTTCGGGAGGCCAAGGCGGGGGAATCACTTGAGGTCAGGGGTTTGAAACCAGTCTGGCCAATGTGGTAAAACCCCATCTCTACTAAAAATACAGAACTTAGCTGGGCATGATGCTGCACACCTGTAATCCCAGTTACTCGAAAAGCTGAGGCAGGAGAATCGCTTGAACCCGGGAGGTAGAGGCTGCAGCAAGCCGAGACTGCACCACTGCACTCCAGCCTGGGTGACAGAGTGAGACTCCGTCTCAAACAAATAAAAAAAAAAGAGTTGCCAGTGGTGAGGAAAGGAACTGATTGGTAAGAGGCACAAAAGAAGTACAAAAGAGGTGAGAGGCCCCACCTTTCAGGGTGGTAAAAGCATCCGCCGTGGTTATGGTGGTGCTTACAAGACTGTATGCATTTGCCAAAACTCATTAAGAATGTTCTGTATCCCCATAGGATGACTAAAGTGAACGATAAAATATTACATAGTTTCAAAGAGCTAGAAGGACATTGAATGTTCCCAATACAAAGAGAAATGTCATCACATAGGAAGTAGCAAAGTGAATAAAAGAAATGGTAACCGCTTGAGATGATGGATGTGCTAATTACCCTGATCTTATCTCCCCACACATTATATGTATTAATATCAAAATGTTACTAAGAGCTGGACTCAGTGGCTCATACCAGTAATCCCAGCACTTTGGGAAGCTGAGACAGGAGGATCCCTTGAGGCCAGGAGTTCGAGACCAACCTGGGCAACTTAAGAAGACTCTGTCTCTGTACAAAAAATTAAAAATTAGCCGGGCATGGTAGCACATGCCTATGGTTCCAGCTACTCAGGAGGCTAAGGCGGGAAGATGGCTCGAGCCCAGGAGGTCAAGGCTGCAGTGAACCGTAATCAAGTCACTGCACTCCAGCCAGGGCGACAGAGTGAGAACCTGTCTCAAAACCAACCAACCAACCAACCAACCAATTAAAAAAACCATTATAGACCCCATGAACATGTATGATCATTTGTCAATTAAGAAATAAATCTTTTAAGTTGAAAAAACTCACTCAAGCTATACACTTAAAAAATCGTGAATTTCAGTTGGTGAGTTTTACTTTATATAGATTATGCCTCAATAAAGCTGATTAAAATATTTGTCATAAAATATTTATCTTCATTTTATATGCTCGTGTGTACATTTCTAAAAGTCTAGAAAATTGCATACCAAAATATTATACTAGGGTTCTAGCTGGTCAAATATGAGACAGTTTGAATATCAATAAGAAAAATAATTGTATGTCCATCATCCCAATACCCCAAAAAGGGTTGAAAGACAAATATATTTAAATCCACATGTTCAAAATGGTTTTTGTTGTTATTGTATGAGATGGAGTCTTGCTCTGTTGTCTACACTAGAGTGCAGTGGTGCAATCTTGGCTCACTGCAACCTCTGCCTCTCAGGTTCAAGTGATTCTCCTGCCTCAGTCTCCTGAGTAACTGGGATTACAGGCACGCACCACCACACCCGGCTAAATTTTGCATTTTTAGTAGAGACAGGGCCTCACCAAGGTGGCCAGGCTGGTCTCAAACTCCTGACCTCAAGTGATCCACCAGCCTCGGCCTCTCAAAGTGCTGGGATTGCGGGCATGAGCCACTACACCCACCCCAAATGCATTATTTTTTAAATGGGTACAGAAAGTGGGGTGGAAACGTGAAAATCTTGATTCTGCCTTTTCTATACGAATTGTTCCTTAGGGTAACTAAATTGAAAAGGAGAAATCACTCTTGATGGAAGATTAGGTTATTAGATGTCCTCTCTACATGGGAAGCCCATTGATGGTAGATTCACGTTATCTGTCCTGTTATGCAGATGTGTTTATGAGAAGAGGGACAGAGACAACTCGCTCAATAGGCCTGTCCAGCCCCCTGTTCCTGACTCTCTGACCACAGCTGCAGGGGCTGTCCTGGAAACACTGGCTCACAGCCCCTTTCACCTCTTGCTGCTGGGCTCCAAAAACTGAGTTGCTGGCTAAGTAAGGACATAAGGCCACCAGGATCTATGTGCCGTTGACATCCCTCCTTCAGGAGGGAATTCACAGCTCCTTTCAATTCACTGATAATCCCCATGCTTGGGCCCCAGATTCCACAGAGACAAAATAAAGACCCATGTCCCACTACTGGATCCCTAGAGCTGAGCAGCCAACTCCTGAAACCCAACCTTTTGGGTGATGGAGATTTTGCAAGACAGAATGGGAGTGGCAGATATTCTAATCCCTATTTTTTTTTATTTCAGGGCTGACAATAATAATTTAAAAACTAATTGAAAAAACCTGCAGCCAGGTGTGCTGGCTCATGCCTATAATCCCAGCACTTTGGGAGGCCGAGGCAGGTGGATCACCTGAGTTCAGGAGTTCGAGACCAGCCTGGCCAACATGGTGAAACCCCATCTCTACTAAAAACACAGAAAGTAGCCGGGCATGGTGGCACATACCTGTAATCCCAGCTACTCGGGAGGCTGAGGCAGGAGAATCACTTGAACCCAGGAGGCAGAGGTTGCAGTGAGCCAAGATTGTGCCATCGCACTCCAGCCTGGGCAGTAAGAGTGAAACTCGGTCTCAAAAAAAAACAAAAAAAACAAAAACAAAAAAAACAAACCTGGAAGCTGATTCGCTCAGAGGAGATTTTCTGCTGGGAGACCTGATATAGTAGCTGATTAAAAAAAGTGGTGGCCAGGAGTGGCAGCTCACACCGGTAATCCTAGCACTTTGTGGGGGCTGAGGTAGGAGGACTGCTTGAGGTCCAGAGTTCGAGACCAGCCTGGCCAACATGGTGAAACCTGCTCTACTAAAAACACAAAAATATTAGCTGGGCACGGTGGCAGGCACCTACAATCCCAGCTACTGGGGAAGCTGAGGAATGAGAATCGCTTGAATCCGAGAGGCAGAGGTTGCAGTGAGCTGAGATCGCGCCACAGCACTCTGGCCCAGGCAACAAAGAAGCCTTAAAAAAAAAAAAAAAAAAAAAAAAATTGTAAGAAAAGAAAAAAAAAGCAGAGAAATGAGGAAATCCCATCTAAATCTGAATAATCACTTCAGATATCCAGAAAGAGAAATACAGATCTGGTAGACAACATGCATTGTCCTAGGTTTAACAAAAAACCTTCCTGCATTTTAACATCATTGTTGCATTTGGCTTAGCTCATAGTAAGACCAACAGTGTCCTGCCCCTGACTTCACTTACCCTATCTAAAAAAGACTCCCTTCTACGTGGAAGAATTCCAGCAAACACATGGAGAACAATAAAACTAGGATGTAACTGTTTGTAAAACTCTAATAAAATAGTAGGTCTCAAGCCAGGCGCAGTGGCTCACACCTGTAATCCCAGAACTTTGAGAGGCCCAGGCGGGCGGACCACCTGAGGTCAAGAGTTTGAGGCCAGCCTGGGCAACATGGCAAAACTCTGTCTCTACTAAAAAATACAAAAATTAGCCGGGCATAGGGGAGTGCGCCTGTAATTCCAGCTACTCAGGAAGCTGAGGCAGGAGAATTACTTGAACCCCAAAGGTGGAGGTTGCAATGAGCCGAGATCATTCCTCTGTACTCCAGCCTGGACAACAGAGCAAGACTTTGCAAAGAAAGAAAGAGAGAGAGAGAGGGGTGGGGAGGGAAGAAGGAAGGAAGGGAGGAAGGGAGGAAGGGAGGAAGGGAGGAAGGGAGGAAGGGAGGAAGGGAGGAAGGGAGGGAGGAAGGGAGGAAGGGAGGAAGGGAGGAAGGGAGGAAGGGAGGAAGGGAGGAAGGGAGGAAGGGAGGAAGGAAGGAAGGAAGGAAGGGAGGGAGGAAGGAAGGAAGCAAGGAAAGAAGGGAGGAAGGAAGGAAGGAAGCAAGGAAAGAAGGGAGGAAGGAAGGGAGGAAGGAAGGAAGGGAGAAAGGGAGGAAGGGAGGAAGGAAGCGAGGAAGGAAGGGAGGAAGGGAGGAAGGAAGGAAGGGAAGAAGGAAGGGAGGGAGGAAGGAAGCGAGGAAGGAAGGGAGGAAGGAAGGAAGGAAGGAAGGGAAGAAGGAAGGAAGGGAGGAAGGAAGGAAGGAAGGGAGGGAGGAAGGAAGGAAGGGAGGGAGGGAGGAAGGAAGGAAGGAAGGGAGGAAGGAAGGAAGGAAGGAAGGGAGGAAGGAAGGGAGAAAGGGAGGAAGGGAGGAAGGGAGGAAGGGAGGAAGGGAGGAAGGAAGGAAGGGAGAAAGGGAGGAAGGGAGGAAGGAAGGAAGGGAGGGAGGGAGGAAGGAAGGAAGGGAGGGAGAGAGGGAGGAAGGAAGGAAGGAAGGGAGGAAGGAAGGAAGGAAGGGAGGGAGGGAGGAAGGAAGGAAGGAAGACCAGAAGGAAGACCGGAAGGAAGACCGGAAGGAAGACCGGAAGGAAGACCGGAAGGCAGACAGGCAGGCAGGCAGGCAGGCTCTTGGCAAGGGCTACCTGTAATTGCTAAAACCGTCAGGCCAATGGGGCTCACATTTCCTGGTGCATTAGCTTCTGAGTCAGTAGGACTGGGATGGGGCCCAAGAATATGCATTTCTAACCAGCTTCCGGGTGATAATGATGATGCTGGTCTAGGGTCCCCACCATAAGACTGACTATATCAGATGAAGAGCTGCTGTGGAATTTTATAAGGGACGGGTCCACCTGACATCACCTAAATCTACTAATTAATCCTAACATAACAAAAAGAGGGAACTGACTAGACATTATAAACATTACATGCCTGCAGATGGGACACCACAGGAAGTACCATTACCACTAATGACATATTCTTGCTAAAAAGAAAAGGGGATGGAGATGGGGGATGCAGGTGATGAAGTCTCCAGATCTAATGCCTGTCTATGGAAAATGCAAGGCACAGGAGAGCACGTTAAACAATGCAATAAAATCCCAAAGGTGAGAGACTGCGCTCTGTCACCCAGCTAGAGTGCAATGGCGGGATCTTGGCTCACTGCAACCTCTACCTCCTAGGTTCAAGCGACTCTCCTGCCTCAGCCTCCCGAGTAGCTGGGATTACAGGCGCACACCACCATGCCTGGCTATTTTTTGTATTTTTGGTAGAGACAGGGTTTCACCATATAGTCCAGGCTGGTCTCAAACTCGTGACCTCGGGTGATCTGCCCACCTCAGCCTCTCAAAGTGCTGAGATTACAGGTGTGAGCCACCATTCTTGGCCAGGACTCTGTTTCTTTAACAAATAAATACAAACAAAAAGGCGAGGAACCTATAGATTAAAAAATAATTGAAAGAAAAGAAGCTGGCAGTGGCTCACATGTATAATCCCCTATTTTGGGAGGCCAAAGCAGGAGGATTGCTTGAGCCCAGGAGTTTAAGACCAGACTGGGCATTATAGCAAGATCCCTTCCCTTAAAAAAAAATCAGCCAGGCGTGATGATGCGTGCCTGTAGTCCCAGCTACTAGGAGGCTGAGGCATGAAGGTTGCTTGAGCCCAGCAGTTTGAGGCTGTAGTGAGCTATGATTACATCACTGCATTCCAGCGTAGGTGACAGGGTGAGACCCTGTCTCAAAAAAAAAAAAAAAAAAAGAAAAAGAAAAAAAAGAAAAAGCCACAGAGAATGAAAACATTTCATAAATATAGGGCATTTTCATTAGCCTAAAAGATCTTTCTGAGCCTTTAAATAAATTGCAATTTCATTGGTGCTGGCAAAATTGGATTGGTTGCCTCATCTTGAGAGGTAAGATAACCTGCAGTCGTGAAAAGACACCCAGATTTTGCAATCAGATGCGAATTCAAGCATGACTCTGCCACTGCAGAATGCAGGCTTCTGGGCGACTCACATAGATTTCTGAGACTGAAACTCACCATCTGTTAATACTGGGGGCCTAATGAGTGCCCTACAGAGCTGCCATGAGGTTTACATGAAACTCTCTACACCAAGCTTGTCTAACCTTCAGCCCACAGGCTGCACGTGGCCCAGGATGGCTTTGAATGCGGCCCGACACAAATTCATAAACTTTCTTAAAACAGTATGAGATTTTTTTTGCGATTTTTTTTTTTTTTTAGCTCATCAGCTATCATTACTGTCAGCGTTATTTTACGTGTGGTCCAAGACAATTCTTTTTCCAGTGCGGCCCAGGGAAGCCAAAAGATAGGACACCCCTGGTCTACACCAAGTACCTTCTGTTTCTACACCCTTTCCCACTTCCTATGACTCTAAGCAACTTCTCTCATTCCTAACCAAGAGCGTTTACTACTGTTGGATGTTTTAATTATGTTTATTTCTGGACAGCTATAGTCACAGAAGTGGCTCAATACGATACATGTTCCTTTAATAGTGTAACCAAGGTTAGTTTAAACAGGCAGCATAATAGAAAATGCGACAAAGTATTCAATAATTCCTTGATAATGTCTTGTTTCTTAAGATGTTGCAGCAGATTGTGTGTGTGTGTGTGAGAGAGAGAGAGAGAGAGAGAAAGAAACTGGAGGACGCATAAGAGAAATGGGAGGATGTAAAGATGAAATAAGATTGACCACAAGTAGGCCAGGTGTGATGACTCACACCTGTAATCCCAGAACTTTGGGAGGCCGAGGTGAGTGGATCACTTGAGTTCAGTAGTCTGAGACCAGCTTGGCCAACATGGTGAAACCTTGTCTCTACTAAAAATACAAAAATTAAAAATTATCCAGGAGTGTGTGCCTGTGGCCCCAGCTACTCCGGAGGCTGAGTCAGGAGAATCATTGAACCTGGGAGGTGGAGGTTGCAGTGAGCTGAGATCATACCACTGCACTGCAGCCTTGGTGACAGAGTCAGACTCCATTAAAAAAAAAAAAAAAAATCCAGAAATGTCAGAGCTGGGACCCGAACCTGCGTCTCATTCTGTAGTCTGTGTGGTTCTGCTTTTCACATAAGGTGGGTGGCCTTGTCAGATGCCCATAAAGGAATCCATTCTTTAAGACACCTGGCATAGTGCCTGACACATTACAAACACCCAAAATAGGACTCGAATCAGGGGAAGTAAACTACAGCTCCACACCACAAAGAAGGACATCTCACAACACACGCTTGAGCAAAAGAAGGTGGTCACAAAAAGCACAGGCTGACTGTTGAACTGAAGTCCAAAACCAGGCAGGCTACATCCACGGTGACAGAGCTCAGATAAGGAATGAATGAGCCTTGGGGGTGCAGTGATTGCAAGGACAGAACGTGATGGGGGCTGGGGCGGGTTGACGCTCTAGATCTTCATCTGAATGCCGGCCCTATGAGTGTTCACTTCCCGAAAATTCATTGAACTGCTGGGCCAGGTGACATGGCTCATGCCTGCAATCCCAGCACTTTGAGAAGCCAAGGTGGGCGGATCACTTGAGCCCAGGAGTTCAACACCAGCCTGGCCACACACAGCAAGACCCATCTCTAAGTAACTACCTGAGTGGAAGACAGAGGTAGGAGGATAACTTGAGCCCAGGAGGTTGAGACCAGCCTGGTCAACATGGTGAAACCTTGTCTCTAGCAAAAATACAAAAATTAGCTGGGTGTGATAGTGTGCACCTGCAGTCCCAGCTACTCAGGAGGCTGAGGTGGGAGGAACGCTTAAGCACAGGAGGTTGAGGATGCAGTAAGCCATGATTATGCCACTGCACTATAGCCTGGGTGACAGAGACCCCCATCTAAAAAAACATATATATATCCTCTCAAAAACTCATCAAGCTGCACACCCACGGTGTGTGGACTTTTTTGGTTGTAAAGTACACTTCATTTTCCTTCCCGCTTATCTTTGTGGTAAAATACAGCTAACATTCACCACCTCAGCCACTTAAATGCAGTTCAGTAGCATTAAGTATATTGATATGATTGTGCAGTAATTAAGAGTTTGTGCAGATGGTAGCCAATTACATCCCAAGAGGGATAGGAGAATGTTTCATTTGTTCTAAGCACCATAACAAGTAATGTGGACTATTTTTTTTTTTTTTTTTTTTGAGACATGGTCTTGCTCTGTCTCCCAGGCTAGAGTGCAGTGGCATGACCTCAGCTCACTGCAACTTCCATCTCCCAGGCTCAAGTAATCCTCCCACCTCAGCCTCCAAAATAGTTGGGACTACAGGCACCTGCCACCATGCCCAGCTATTTTTCTGTATTCTTTGTAGAGACGGGGTTTCACCATGTTGCCCAGGCTGGTCTTAAACTCCTGACCTCAAGTGATCTTCCCTCCTCGGCCTCCTAAAATGCTGGGATTACAGGTATGAGCTTCTGTGCTCTGCCCTAAATGGGCTCTAATTGCCATGTTGATGAGTTGCCTTAAAAGTTAGAAAAAATAGCAAAAAATACAACAGAAAAATAAAAGGACACGTACCTCTCCATTGCCCGGGACCCTGTCTAACCTCAGACTTAAAAACACAAACAAGATCAAGTGCAAAGATTCAGTCTGTCCAAAAAAGGAGGGTTTGGAGCAGGCTGGCTTCCCTCTGGCTTTGATGTCTCTGACAGTTACGACGTGCAAAATCTGCTTTGGTCAACACACAGCAAGATGGGGGATGAGAAGCTTGGACTCACGCTAGAATGCCGTTTTCCATAGCATGCTCCTTGGAACCCTAATTCCCTGAAATATCTGGGCTGGGGTGGACCCGGGGAGGTTGAGAAGCTCTTCCAACAGTGGGGCAGTCAAGGTCAAATCCATTTGGAAGGTGCTACATATTCCCTTTCCCTCAATGAGACACAGATCACACATCAGGACATTTAAGTCTCTGGCAGATCCGGAAACCTGAAAGCTGTTTTGCTGCTATGAGCCTCGGGTCCCCGAAACAACATTTGGCCACAGATTTGCCCTTGAGAAAATACAGTGAGCCTGACAAATTAATAATACTAATACTAGTAATAATAGTTGCTAACTCTGTTTTTTTTTTTTGTTTTCTGTTTTTTGTTTTTTTTTTTTTTTTTGACAGAGTATTGCTCTGTCATCTAGGCAGGAGTGCAGCGATGCAATCTCAGCTCACTGCAACCTCCACCTCCTGGGTTCAAGTGATTCTCATGCCTCAGCCTCCCAAGTAACTGGGACTACAGGCATGCACCACCACACCTGGCTAATTTTTATATTTTTAGTAGAGATGGGGTTTCACCATGTTGGCCAGGCTGGTCTTGAACTCCTGGCCTCAAGCAATCGATCCTCCCACCTCGGCCTCCCAAAGTGCTGGGATTACAGGCATGAGCCACCACACCTGGCCACAACCTCTGCACTGTTGACTCTCAGGCTGGGTCATTCTGTGTCGTGAGGGGGGCTCTTCTGTGCATTGCAGGATGCTCTGCAGCACCCCGGCCTCTGCCCACCAGATACCAGTGGCACCCATTCCTCCACTCATGACAATCAAAAGTGTCTCCAGACACTGCTGGATGTCCCCTGGGGTGGCAAAACTGCTCCCAGTTGAGAACCACAGCTTTAGAATAAAAACAAGGGCTGTCTTGGTAAAGGCCGTTAAAACTGAGAGCAGCTCTCACTTAGTCAAACTCAACTTGGAGTACCGACTGCAGAAGGTCAGACGGGGGCAAGGTGAACACATTGGACCACAGACGGACCACCAGTTGGCCCAACCCCAGGGACACTCTCCGTCTACCTTGGTGCACCTTCCCAACCCTCCCTCCTCCACCATCGCTCATGTTTAAGGTCCTGCATCAGCTCCAAGGGCTGAAAGGACATCTCTGAAATTATTACCCAGAACTGCTGATCACAAAGTACAGTTCACTTATCAAGAGCTGCTCTCAATGATTTTGGTTGGGGGTAGGGTCTCATTATATGCCCAGGGTAGAGAGCAGTGGTGCAATCATAGCCCACTGCAGGCTCAAACTCATGGGCTCAAGGGATCCTCCCACCTCAGGTGTGGGCCACTATGCCCGGCTAATTTTATTTTTTGTAAAGATGGGGGTCTTGCTATGTTGCCCAGGCTGGTCGCAAACTCCTGATCTCAAATGATCGTCCTGCCTTGGCCTCCCAAAGCTCTAGGATGACAGGCCTGAGTCACTTTGTCCGACTTTCTCGAATGTTTTGATGAAAACAAATGTCTCTGTCACCTTTGACATTAGTGGCGTTTGACACATCTGAGTGTGTCAGCCCTGTTTTCAGTCCTGTCCTGACCAACAACTGCTTCATTTTTTTTTTTTTTTTTTTTTTTTTTTGGAGACAGGATCTGCCTCTGTCGCCCAGGCTAGAGTGAAGAGGCGTGATCTTGGCTCGCTGCAAACTCTGCCTCCCAGGCTCAAGCCATTATTCCACCCCAGCCGCCCAAGTAGCTGGGATCACAGGCACGCACCAGCACACTCAGCTAATTTTCTAATTTTCGCATTTTTTTGTAGAGACAGGGGGTCTCACTTTGTGGCCCAGACTGGTCTCGAACTCCTGAGCTCAAGCGATCTGCCTGCCTCAGCCTCCTAAAGTGCTAGGATTACAAGCGTGAGCCACCGTGCCCAGGCTGCTTCATTTTTTGAGCACAAACAAGCTATTCATTAGCCTCTGGAAGACCTCAGGATGTCAAGTAACACGTCTCAGCTCTGCCTCAAACCCGTTGGGTGACTCTGGACAAGTCATTTGCCCTCTCTGGGCCTTGTGTTTTTCATTTAGGGAAAAGAAATCAATGGTAGGCTGGCCTAGCTCTACCATTCTGTGGGACCCGTCTGTGACTCCTGGCCAAAGGGCTGAAACTGGACCAACTGAGAACGCCAGGCTGCTTTAGGTTTTTTTTTGTCATCAGTTTCATTTTTCCCAGAGGAACTCAGGGGCAAAAGATCTTGCCCTCTCTGCTTCAGCATTAATAAAAAGTAAATTAGGCCAGGCGTGGTGGCTGATGCCTATAATCCCAGTACTTTGGGAGGCCGAGGCAGGAGGATCATCCGAGGTCAGGAGTTCAAGACCAGCCTGGCCAACACGGTGAAACCCTGTCTCAACTAAAAATACAAAAATTAGCCAGGTGTGGTGGTGGGTGCCTGTAATCCCAGCTACTCGGGAGGCTGATGCAGGAGAATCGCTTTAACCCAGGAGGTGGAAGAGCTGAGATCACATCACTGCACTCCAGCCTAGGCGACAAGAGCAAAACTCTGTCTGCAAAATAAATAAATAAGTAAGTAAATTAAATATCCCAGAGCCCAGAGAGTACAGGATTTGCATATCACCTCGCCTGGTCAACAGCTTTCCTCAGGATTTTGCTGTCAAGCCATTGGCTGAAGATTTTGGACCAGAGACACAAACCCAAATGTTTTTGGAGATCAGGTAAGTAATACAGAGTGACCCAGACCAGATGTTAGAGTGTTGCACATATTCTAAATACCATGCAGGGTTCAGCACTGTGGCTCACGCCTGTAATCGCAACACTTTGGGAGGCCAAGGCAGCCAGATCGCTTGAGCTTAGCAGTTCGAGACCAGCCTGCGCAACATGGTGAAACCCCATCTCTACAGAAAATACAAAAATTAGCCAGGCATGGCAGCACATGCCTGTAGTCCCATCTACTAGGGAGGCTGAGGTGGGAAGATCGTTTGAGCCTGGGAGGTGGAGGAGGTTGTAGTGAGCTGAGATCATGCCACTGCACTCTAGCCTGGGTGACAGAGTGAGACTCCATTTCAAAAGAAAGAAAGAAAGAAAAATTGCTTGTATTCTAAACGTCATAAAGGGCTGGACACAGTGGCTCACACCTGTAATCCAAGCAATTTGGGAGGCCAAGCCAAGAGGATTGCTTGAATTAGGAGTTCTAGACTAGCCTGGGCAACACAGTGAGATCCCATCTCTCTTTCAAATAAACGAATGAATGAATGCCACACAGGCAAAACAGAAGTTCTCTGAACCTGATCTGCAACACAGTTCACCAGCTGGAAGGACCTCTGCAGTGGAAATCCTCATTCAAGGCCTGGTCCAGGTGTAGGGAGGCGTCAAATACGTCACAGGGAGAGGGACTGGGTACTCTAAATGCACCTGCTCGGCAGGTCCCCAGCAGTACCAAAAAGGCAGTTTAGATCTGTTATTAGTAACAGCCACCGTATTTATTGGGCCCCTTGTATTCATCGGGTATCGGGCCAGACAGCTGCCTAGATAGACCATCTCACTATGTCTCATAAGCGCTCTGTAAGGTGGCATCATCTGCTGTTGCTATTTTCCTGCTAAGATGACTGAGGTCCTGGAAGGTAAATGAAAAGCCCCCACTTGTAAAATTTGGAGTCAGGAGTAGAATCCAGAATCGAATCCTAATTTTCTGCTAAGAGTAAATGGACACCCAATTAATTCTTAGCAGAATGTCCCTTTCTTGCCCCTGACCCTCCTCCGCCATTTCCACCCTCCCCTCACCATTCACATCCCCCCACCTCCCAAGGGCTTGTTCCCAAGAAAGCTCTACCTCACTTTCACAGAAAAAAAAAAAACTGAACGGTGAACCTGTCACTTTCTTATTGCCTTGTGACGTCTGCCTAATCATCTGAATACCAATGGTTTCAAATAACTCCAGAAAGAAGTTATCTTACCGTGTGACACTATTTTTTCCTCCCGACCAAGAAAACTTGGTTGGTAAGAGTTACTGTAGCCCCTGTGAAGGATGCCTCTGGAAGTGAGCAAGAACTGCTTATTTCTGGCCCTAAAAGCCCCACTGTGTTTTATATTTTACAATTCTGGCATACCACAGATTAAAATAAATGTGTAGCGCCCTGTGTCAGGGGTCCCCAACCCTTGTGCTGCAGTACCAGTCCATGGCCTGTTAGGAACCAGGCCACATAGCAGGACTGGGCAGTGGGTGAGTGAGCGTCACTGTCTAAGCTCCGCCTCCTGTCAGATAAGCAGCATTAGATTCTCACAGGAACGTGAACCCTATTGTGAACTGCACATACAAGGGATCTAGGTTGTGCGTTCCTTATGAGAATCTAACCAATGCCCGATGATCTGAGGTGGGACAGTTTTATCCCAAAACCATCCTCCCCACCCCCACTCCATCCCAGGTCCCTGGAAAAAAGTGTCTTCCACAAAACCGGTCTCTAGTGCCAAGAGGTTGGGGACTCCTGTCATATGTGACGGCAACAAGTTGCAATTTGCAATACTTTTTTTTTTTTGAGACTGAGTCTCACTCTGTTGCCTAGGCTGGAGTGCAGTGGTGTGATCTCAGCTCACTGCAACCTCTGCCTCCGAGGCTCAAGCGATTCTCATGCCTCAGCCTCCTGAGTAGCTGGGATTACAGGTGCACACCACCACACCCAGCTAATTTTTGTATTTTTAGTAGAGATGGGGTTTAGCAGAGACCATGTTGGCCAGGCTGGTCTCGAACTCCTGACCTCAGGGGATCCACCTGCCTCGGCCTCCCAAAGTGCTGGGATTACAGCGTGAGCCACTGTACCCGGCCTGCAATGTCTTTAGCCGGTCATTTGCAGTATGTATTAATTTTAGATACACATGCCCTTTAACTGAGCAATGGCATTTCTGGGAATTTATCCTACAGGTAAATTCACATAATTAGACAAAAAGTCCAAGGCTGAAAGAATGGCATTATCTATTATTCCCATTTTCCTGCTAAGAATATCAAGGTCCTGAAAGGTAAATGCAAGACCCTCCCCCTTGTAAAAGTTGGAGCCAGGATTAGAATCCAGATCTGTTTGAAGCCTAATTTACTCAGAGACGGCATTAGCGATGTTTAACATACCTGAATGTGTCAGCCCTGTTCACAGTCCTGTCCTAACAACTCACTGCTTCATCCTTTGAGCACAAACAAGCTATTCGTTAGCCTGTGGAAGACCTTAGGACTTCGAGTTACAAGTCTCAGCTCTGCCTAAAACTCGCTGGGTAACGCTAGGCAAGTCACTTGCCCTCTCTGGGCCTTGTATTTTTCAGCCTGGTACAGTAAAGTGCTATGCCCCGCATCTTTTTTTTGAGACAGAGTCTCACTCTGTTTCCCAGGCTGGAGAGCAGTGATGCAATCATGGCCCACTGCAGCCTTGAACTCCTGGGCTCAAGCAATCCTCCTGCCTCAGCCTCCTGAATAACTAGGACCACAGATGCATGCCACTACGCCCAGCTCATTTTCAAAATTTGTTTGTAGAGATGGTGCCTTGCTATGTTGCCCAGTCTGGTCTCAAACTCCTGACTTCAAGCCATCCCCCCACCTCAGCCTCCCAAATTGCTGGGATTACAGGTGTGACCTGCCATACCTGGCCTCTATGGCCCTTTCCTCACAACTTTGATGAGGTTGTTCCTCCCTAGCCCCTGAAACCCTGATACAAGTCACAGATGTCCGACCTCCCCTTTCAGCCACTGTGAACAGCTTCTTCCTCTGTCCTCGGATCACATACAAGGTTTCTTTCAAATTCTTGCCTGGCTTTCCCTAAACTCAATCTTTCCTCCATTGAGTGGCCAGGGTTAAATGTTGAAAGGTCAGGGGTGGAGGGAGGCCTAGAGAGCAAAAAGGCCATTAAGGCCTTAAAGTATGCCATCAAGACCCTAAATACGCCAGGTGCGGTGACTCACGCCTGTAATCCGAGCACTTTGGGAGATCAAGCCAGCCGAATCACTTGAGGTCAGCAGTTCGAGACCAGCCTGGCCAGTGTGGTGAAATCCCATCTCTACTAAAAATACAAAAATTAGCCAGGCATGGTGGTGGGCGCCTATAATCCCAGCTACTCTCTACTCAGGAGGCTGAGGCCGGAGAAGTGCTTGAACCCAGTAGGTGGAAGTTGCAACGAGCCAAGATTGCACCAGTGCACTCCAGCCTGGGTGACAGATCAAGACTCTGTCTCAAAAACAAACAAAACCCTAAACAAATGTTATTGGAGTTGGTAACATTCCCAATCCAGTAAAGGAATGGTCGCTTAACATATTAAAGATTCTAATCACCACTTTCAGCCCAATAGAAATGGGGCTGATGAGATCAAAGGGAAGAAACATTAAGAAAAGCTTCTCCTTTAAAGGCCACATCATTTAGGCTTCCCGGTTCTGCCAAAGATGAGCCATGCCATACTGAGCAAACATCTTGAACTCTGGTTGTGTTTGCTATAAATAACCATCTACCAAAGTTTCCCAGGGCCTAGGCACTGTGCTAAACCCTTCATACACATTAGCTCATCAAATCCTCCCACGAGGGTAATCTGTTCAACTCTGGAGTTAGAAAGACCTAGATTTGTAGAATCTTGTTTTCCTTACTGACTAGCTGAGCTGTCTTGAGCAAGTTATTCAGATGCCATATTTGTACAATCAAGCCAGTTATAATAACAGTATCTACTCTCTAAAGGGTTGTTTTGAAGACTTAAGATAGTGTCCACAAAGGGCTTAGCATCTCACCAGGCAAAAGTGCCCAAGAAACATGAGTTATTCTCATTACCCCATTGCCCAGATGAGAAAGTGAGGTTTGGGGAGGTGCTGGAGATGATTTCTAAATTTGTTTATGACCTTCTATGATTCTACTGGATTGAAAATTGAACTTGGTTTTCAAGAAAAATCTACTATATATCTACTCTTGGAATTACAACCTTGTGCCTAAAGCCTAAAACCCACCTGTTTCGATTCAAGCCCTGTGGAAAGGAGACAATTCCCTCCCATCCCCCACCCCCCAAAAATCAAACTTCTGAATAAGAGGGTTAGGGAAAAAGAATCCCACTTTTCTCCCAAATCTCTTCTCCTTAGGGCTTCTCCACTAGTTCTTCAATGGGTGAGGGACACAGTAGAGAAATCCCCAGGGCCAGGACCAACAGGGCTGTAGTGCAAGGCTGGGTAACTGACGAGGGGGCTGGGGATGGCCTCATGGAAAACGCTTCCATAAATGGGCATGTTTGCCTCAATCTCAGCCCTCCCACGGAAAAGTAATGATAACAAATCCATAACAAATACCTTGTACGGAATAACACATCTATTTTGGACATGATAATAAAAATGCATGGTGTTTACAGGGCAAGCCCGGCGGCTTCTCGAAAAAGGCCCAACTAGTTCCCGTTCTGGACTCTAGGGGTGGCAGCCCACCTAGGGTCACTGGTTTCTACTAGATCACTTCCCGCCCCCACAACCAGGGGACAAACAGTGCCTTTTATTTTAAATGTGCAAAAAGTCAGTTTATGTTTTCTCCAAAAGACATGGTGATAAACATTTACTTTGTTGGAAGCATTTAGTCCCACCAGAAACCTGACCCCAACAAGTTTGAGTCCATGGTAAAGAAGATAGTGGGGTCGAGGGTATGAACTTGGACTCAAACAGACCCGGGAATGGGTTCTACCACTTGCTGGCTGTGTGACACTTTACCTCTCTGAGCCTCAGCTGCCTTGTATACTAAACAGTCATCATAATGCCTTTCTTATGAAGTTGTTGCAAAGATTAAATGAGATAAGTTAAATGTTGCAATAGCATGTGGTACGTAAGTGTTCCATCAATGGTAGCTATCTCAATGGGAAAACATCCATTTCCTTCCAACAAAAATCCCTATCTTATTTCACACCCTGCCATCTAATGACTTTCAGTGCAGCGTCAAGTTCCCTCTCTAAATAATTCTAAAAGTATCATTAAGGAAATCAAACAAAAAACTACGCAAAGCAGTTTACTAACAGCTTGCCTTCTTTTCATCCAATCCCGGACAGTTCACAAGTTAATCTCTCAGTTCTTCATACTGTAACTAAACACTCCTGGCCTTGGGTTTCTAAATGTTTTTTTTTTTTTACTTCTGGACAAGCATGGTTTGAATGCTACTTTTTCTCAAGTGGCAAAATCCCTACCAGACCCTGTGCTGGAAGAAAACTTACAACAGACAGTAGCCACACTTTCTCTCGTTTTACCCATTTGGTTGGACAGGAGAGCGGCATTGACACAGGTGTTTCTGCGAGAAATTCCAGTGTCATCTTACCTAATGCACCTGCAGATCGTGGAAGCAAATGGAGACTTTGGAGCCCACCTGGGTATCTGGGGGCCTTTGGGGTCAACCTGGGTGAGATTTTTTTTAATTTGGAGATGAAAAAGTGGGCTGTAATAAACTAGATCACAACCAGCCTTATCTCCCAGGGGTTCTCAAGATAGTACCTGATAGAACTGATAAAAACACTTTCCTTTCTGCTAAGCCTATGCCCATGTGTTTTTAACTGATTTAATGCATTATCCACACAACTGTGCAATACCGTCAAATCCACTAGGAGCCTCACCTTGCCTGTCTGTGTGATAGCAAGTGACTTTTCAGTGAAGTTGAGCTGTGCTGTTTTTGGTGCCTAGAATAAAAGTGAGATGCCTGATTGTCTGCACTGAACCTCTGAGATTTCCAAGGGAGTATATCTCCTGGATTAGCCTCTTAACAAGAATCACCCAGGACTGATTTTCTTTTTTAAGGCCGATTTTTCTGGGGATTCTAGAGTTGGGAAATGGAGTTGGGTCCAGGCATTGATATCGTTAATAAGCACCCCCAAAATAGTACTTCTCACTGGCAACTTTGAGAAATGCTGTTTGGGGAAAATCTAGGATAATCTAGGATGATAGGGCAGAGAGACATCCAAATCACAACTCTACCCCCACCATGGTCCTTACGAGGTTGACAACAGGGACCCCTAAGTGCAACCCAGCCCCTATAGAATACCCTATAGGACTTTTAACACCCCCACGCCCCTGCAATCTGCCCCCAGAAGGACAACTACTACTTACAGATCTCCAACTGGGGGCTAGTGGAGAGGAAACTGGATGAAGAGCTCGGATCTGACGCACCTCCCAGGCCGGAGCGTCCAAATCTCCCTGCGCGTCTCGGACGCCTCTCTTTATAGACCCGGAGCTGCCCGCGGGTGGGAAAGGGGAGGAGGCCGAAGGGGTGGAGTTGGGGAGGGTCCCTCGCGGCCCCCTCGCCGCGCCCCCTGCAGGGCGCACCCGAGGCGGGAGCGCAAGGGGCTGGGGCGCTCCGGGGACAAGGACGCACAGAACAGGTGCGCACAGGGACCGGAGTCTCACTCCCGGCCCCAGGCGTTCGCCGACGCTCCGGATCCCTAGAGAAAGGGGGTCGAGCAGGCAGCGTGTGTGCGGGATGCTTGAGAATGTCTTCCCTGAGTCGGCTGCAGCCACACAGGCTTTAACCTCTTCCTCCCCGTGTTGGGGCTGTGGTGGATCTGACTTGACATCTCCCACCCCACTTCCCATTGTATTGGCATCGCACTGTCTGGAAAGAGGGCCGGCTGTGCAGCGTGAAGGGTAGGGAAAGGGGATTTCTTGAACTTTGCAAAGTGCAAGACAGGAGGCCCCCACCCTTGCTGGGAACCGTGCAGGAAGGGGAAGTTTTTACTTTTCCCAGCTTGCCATCTCCACCTCCACCCACACCTCCACGACCAAAATACAAATAAAAATGAAAAATAAGCCCACTGTGGTTATTTCAGCAGTCCCCCTCCCCTGTGTGCCGCTCGCCAGCTGCGTGACCATGGGCAAGTCACTTCACTTCTCTGAGCCTTGGTGTCCGCAGCTGCAAAATGTGGGGAGGCGGTGGCGGTGATAATTACGTAATTTACAAGGTGCAAGTGTCAAGATTCAAGGATAAAGTGGGTGCGCCCCCAAAGTCTGCGAGTTCCCTTCAACAACTGCCCCTCCCCAAGGATTCCTCGCCTAAAATTGCACTCCCTGTCTCTCTATCTCGATGCCACTCTCCTCTGCCCCGTGTTGGTCCCAGTATGTGTCTCTCCTGTGTGACTGACGCCGTCTCTCCATCACAGTCTCTCTCGCTGTGTCTCTGCCACTGTCTCTGCATGTCTGTCACTCTGATCATTGCTGTCTCTCGCTTTATCTTTTGTCTCTGTCCCTCTCACTGTCTCTAGGTCTGTCGATGTCTCTGTCTCTCCCTCGTGTCTCACTCTGTCTCTGGTCTCTATATCTCTTGCTCTCCATCCCTCCCGCGTGTCTCACTCCTATCTCTGTGCGATCTCTCTCTCTTTCTCTGTTCCCCAGGCTCTCCATCTGCTCCCCGTCCCTCTCCCCTCCTGTCCACGCACGCACACACAGGCCATAAAAGGAAGTCGAGGCGGTGGGCTGGCCCCACGCCAGGCCGGGGACCCGCGGGCAGCCCGGGTTCTCCGCTCTCTGCGCGGCACCGGCTTCTCCGAGGTTCCCGGGCCGGGCCGAGCCGGTCCCCCTCCCCGGGCGCGGCGGGAGCCGCGGGCGGGAGACAACCCAAAAAGGGCAGGCGCGGACTCCTTCCTGCAGGAATTCCCAGCTCCGCATACCAGCTCGGGGCTGCCCGCTCCCCCTGACTAAATATGGTGCCGAGAGGCCTCCCTGCTCCCCGGCGTCGGGGGAGGGGGCCCTTCACGCAGCTACAGGCGGCAGTCGCCCCGCTGGGCGCGAAGGGGACCCCTCTGCTTGGGGCAGGCCCGGAAGGGGGCAGCCCCCAGTCCCACGTAGATTTCTGCTGCTTCAGGCCAGAGGGTTTGGAGAAAGGGTTAAAGTTGGGCAGACCCCTCCTGGATTTTGTACTTGGCGCAGGCCCTTATTCTACAACCCCTCCTCCTGCAACCAGGTGGAGGGGCTGAGAGCGAGAGGCGTGCGGGCGGGGGTGGCTTCATTAATACCCCCATTTTGCAGGTGAGAAAATTGAGTCTCCGCAGGGGTAAAGGGATTTGCCCAAGCTCTCACTGGGACAGTCATGGATTGGTGCTGGCACTGGAACCTTTCTGATGACAGCATTCACTTCCAGAGAGGAGACATTGAGGCAAACTGGACTTGAGGCCCAGGGCATGTCTTTCAGAGTAGATGTCTGGCTTTGAATCTGCCAGTGCTGCTTTCTACCTATTTGACCATGGGCAAGTAACTTTGCCTCTCCGTGCCTCAGTTTCCCTACCTGTACAATGGGAAGAACATCAGCTACTTTCTGGCCTTTTTGTAAGCAGTCCTTGAGATGATCCATGTAAAATGAACACTGTGCACTGCTTCATGTTAGCTGCTGTTATTGGTAACGAACGTGAAACCAGCTAGAGTTGCACCAGGCCTCGGGGATACAACGAGAGCACTCTTTCCCTGCAGGCTCCCAGGCCCCTCTGGAGAGCTCTGCATGTCAGACCCTCTTGGGTCCTTCTTCATCCTTCCAGCATCAAGCTTACCTGGTTTTCACCCTGGAAACTCCTGAGCCTGGCCCTTGCCCTGCAAGGGGCCTGGATCAGAGTGTCAAGAACAGTCTGCATTCAGCCGGCTGGGAAAGTGAGGGGTAAAGCTCTGCGGAAAATGATGAATGAGCTGCTCCCCACATGCTTTTAACATCTACGCTGTAAAAGGAGTGGAAATCGTCCCTGCATCAGTCCAGAAATGATGTAGAGCAGAGAAGTAATGGAAGGGGGAAAATTGAAATCAACCATCCCCTTCCCACTGGAAAGAGAATGCAGGGCAGGCCATCGGAATCTAACTTGCTGGCCCGAAGTAAAAAGTGGCATTCATACTAGAGGCATGAACACTGTACTTCCAAAGGGTTCCATTTGATTTTTTAAATAACTTGTTGGTCACTTTTAAAAGAGAATAATTATAATGTGATTGACAATTGGAGCCTTTGTAACAAACACTCAATTTTACTTCATTCTCTCGCCTACCCCTTATCTAACAACCCTTTATTAAAAATTAAAGTAGGGAGCCGGGAGTAGTGGCTCACACCTGTAATCCCAGCAATTTGGGAAGCCAAAGTGGGTGAATCACTTGAAGTCAGGAGTTCAAGACCAGCCTAGCCAACATGGTGAAACCCCCATTTCTACTAAAAATACAAAAATTAGCTGGGCGTGGTGGTGCACACCTGTAGTCCCAGCTACTTGGGAGGCTGAGGTAGGATAACTGCTTGAACACAGGAGGCAGAGGTTGCAGTGAGCTGAGATTGTGCCACAGAACTCCAGCCTGGGAGCCTGGGTGACAGAGCAAGACTCCATCTCAAAAACAAACAAACTAAAGTAGCCAAGGCCAGGCATGGTGGCTCACACCTGTAATCCTAGCACTTTGGGAGGCCAAGGCAGGAGGATTGCTTGAGCTCAAGAGTTTGAGACCAGCCTGGGAAACATAGTGAGACCCTGTCTCTACAAAAAATACAAAAATTAGCCATGTGTGGTGGTGGGCACCTGTAATCCCAGCTCCTTTGGAGGCCGAGGTGGGAGGATCACTTGAGCCTGGGAGGCAGAGGTTGCAGTGAGCTGAGATTGTGCCACTATACTCCAGCCTGGGTGGCAGAGTGAGACCCTGTCTTGAAAAAAAAACTTTTTTTTTTTTTTTTTTTAAAGTATCCAGCCTGGGCAACGTGGTGAGATCCTATCTCTATAAATAAATAAATAGCAGCTGGGTGTGGTGTAGCCTGCAGCTCTAGCTACTAGGGAGGCTGAGGTAGGAGGATCTCTTGAACCTGGAAGGTTGAGACTGCAGTGAACTATAGTGAACTATGATTGCACCACTGCACTCTAGCCTGGGTGACAGAGCAAGACCTTGTCTGTAAAAAATAAGGTACATACTTTAATCCCCTCCCTACCCCCATTTTACTGTGGAGAATCTAGGTTTGGAGAGGTTAAATAACCCAGCAGTAGTAGAACAGGAATTCCAACCCGTCTTTCTGACACAGTCCATAGTAGACAGAAGTCTGAGTTTTTTAAACCCAGATCTCTTCAGCACCAACCAAGCAGCTTTGGGATTGTCAGTAAACCTCTTTGAGCCCATTTTCTCAAGGAAAAGCAAAGATGATCAGATTCTTTGCCTCAAGTACCTTTCTGATTGTTAAGTACGACAGCACTTATGAAGGCCTTTACGAACTATCTCAGACCTTTCCGGTACACTCTGGAAGCAGGCAGGGACAGTATGTCACCTAACAGTCATTCAATAGATATCTGCTCAATGCATGAAGTTCTGATGTTTGAATCTTCAAAAGTGCGTTGTTATCATTCGATCAGATGCCTCTGTTTTATTTCTCATGGCTCAAAAGGTCAGTTCTTTTAAGATGGAGGAGGCAATAGTCACTTTTTAAAATGTCACTTTGACTGAGTGCTGTCAAGTAATTTTCCTTGGCATATCTTTTTTGTGACGGGCTGTTTAATGGGAGTTTCCATGAATTCATGAAACAAGACAACCAAGGGGAAATTTCTCTCTTATAGTCTTTTTTTGCTGTTGGCTTAAAAAAAAGCCCCAAAGTGGCTGGGCACGCCTGTAATCCCAGCACTTTGAGAGGCTGCAGTGCAAGGATAGCTTGAGCCCAGGAGTTCGAGACCAGCTTAGGCAACATAGCAAGATCACTGTCTCTATAAAATAATAATAATAATAATTAGTTGAACACGACGGTGTGTGTCTGTAGTTCCAACTAGAGAGTGAAGTACGAGGATTGTTTGAGCCCCGGAGTTTGAGGCTGCAGTGAACTGTGATCATACCAGTGCACTCCAGCCTGGGCAACAGAGCAAGACCCTGTCTCAACAAAACAAAACAAAACAAAACAAAACCATGAAGTATGATCCCCTCCAATTTTTAGGAACATTGAAGATTGGGTCTGAGTGTGGTTTACTCCTGCATGTGCCTCAAGATTTAATATTTTTTGGCCAGGCACAGTGGCTTATACCTGTAATCCCAGCAGTTTGAGAGGCCATGGTGGGTACAACACTTAAGGTCAGGAGTTCGAGACCAGCCTGGCCAACATGGTAAGACCCTGTCACTACTAAAAATACAAAAATTAGCCCGGTGTGGTGGTGCATGCCTGTAGTCCCAGCTACTTGGGAGGCTGAGACAGGAGAATTGCTTGAACCTGGGAGGTGGAGGTTGCAGTGGGCCAAGATCACACCACTGCACTCCAGCCCGGGCTACAGAGAGAGGCTCCATCTCAAAAAAAAAAAAAGAAGATTTAACAATTTTAAAGCGTTATCAGCCCAAGCATATAGAGACAACTAGATCTGGCCCAAGAGCTGTGAATAAAGGAACATCGTTCGTGACCACAAGCACGACCACGCTCCAACTCTTGCACGAAAGTACTTTGTTTCACCCATGATGGCCCCCATGATGAACCTCACACTTCTCCCGACACTAGATGGCATTGCACAGTAACCTGCAATGGTCTTTCCTTCATCATCAATTTCCAACTCTGATGTCCCGATTTGGTGGGTGACATTCCTGATAGGTTCTCTATCAGGAAGGGTCCTAAAACTCTCAATAAAAGTAGTTCTACAGTTTTCTAAAAAATGAAACACACCGGGCATGGGCATGGACACTCACGCCTGTAATTCTAGCACTTTGGGAGGCTGAGGTGGATCTCCTGAGGTCAGGAGTTCGAGACTAGCCTGGCCAACATGGCGCAACCCCATCTCTACTAAAAGTACAAAAATTAGCCGGGCACGGTGGTGGGCGCCTGTAATCCCAGCTACTCGGGAGGCTGAGGTGGGAGAATTGCTTGAACCTGGGAGGCAGAGGTTGCAGTGAGCCAAGATCATGCCATTGCACTCCAGCCTGGGCAACAAGAGTGAGACACTGTCTCAATAAAAACAAACAAACAAACAAAAACAAAAATAAACACACTCTTACCATATAATCCAGAAAATTCTTCTTAGGAATTGCCCAAAAGAGTTGAAAACTTTTGTCTATACAAAAACCTGCACGCACATGAAGTTTATAACAGCTTTACTCAGTATCGCCAAAACTTGGAAGCAGCCAAGATGTCCCTCAGTAGGTGAATGGATAAATAACAATGGAATGTTATTCAGCGCTAAAAAGAAATGAGCTATCAAGGCAAGAAAAGATGAATGAAAATTACAGCTGGGCATTGTGGCTCATGCCTGTAATCCCAGCACTTTGGGAGGCCAAGGCAGGCAGATCAGCTGAGGTGAGGAGTTTGAGACCAGCCTGGCCAACATGGTGAAACCCTGTCTCTACTAAAAATACAAAAATTAACCAGGTGTGGTGGTGGGCACCTGTAATCCCAATTACTTGGGAGGCTGAGGCAGGAGAATCACTTGAATGAGGGAGGTGGAGGTTGCCATGAGCCGAGATCGTACCACTGCACTCCAGCCTGGGTGACAAAGCGAGACTCTGTCTTAAAAAAAAAAAAAAAAAAAGACATGAAGAAAACTCAAATGCCTGTTGCTAAGGGAAAGATGTCAATCTGAAAAGGCCACATACTGTATGATTCCAACTATACAACATTCTGGAAGAGACAGGAATAAGTGGAGTAGAGAGGATTTTTTTAGGGCAGTGACATTCCTCTGTATGATACTAAAATGGTGAATACATGTCACTAGACATCTGTCCAAAACCATGGAATGTGCAGACAGTCATCAACTTACAATGGTTAAACTTACGATTTTTCAACTTTATGAAGGTGGGAAAATGGGGCATTCAGTAGAAACCGTACTTTGAATACCTACAAAACCATGTTTTTTCTCTTTCAATACAGTATTCAATAAATTACATGGTCAACACTTTATTATAAAATAGAATTTGTGTTAGATAATTTTGCCCAACTGTAGGCTAATCTAAGTGACCTGAACACGTTAAGTAGGCTTGGCTAAGCTATGATGCTCGGTAGGTGAGGAGTATTAAATGCATTTTGGGCTGGGCATGGTGGCTCACATCTGTAATCCCAGTACTTTGTGAGGCTAAGATGGGCAGATCACTTGAACTCAGGAGTTCGAGACCAGCCTGGGCCACATAGTGAGATCCCATCCCTACAAAAAATACAAAAATTCACCAGGTGTGGTAGCATGTGCCTATAGTCTCAACTACTCAGGAGGCTGAGGCGGAAGGATCGCTTGAGGCTGGGAGGCGGAGGTTGCAGGGAGAACAGATCGCGCAACTGCACTGCAGCCCGGGTGCTAGAGACCTTACCCAATCAATCAATCAATCAATGAATTTTGACTTATTTTCAACTTGATAGTGTTATTGAGACGCAACCCCATGAGTCAAAGAGCATCTGTACAACACCAAGAGTGAACCCTAATGTAACTATGGACTTTTTGTGATGATGATGTGTCAAAATAGGTTCACCCATTGGAATGAATACATGTGCCACTTGATGCCGGATCTTGACAGTGGGAGAAGCTAGACATGCGTGGGTGCAGGGGGCAGACAGGAGCTCTGTGCTTCCAGTCAATCTAGCCATGAACCTAAAACTGCTCTGAAAAACAAGTCTACTTTTTTTTCAGACAAGAGTCTCAGTCACCCAGGTTGGAATGCAATGGTGTGATCTTGGCTCACTGCAACCTTGGCCTCCTGGGTTCAAGCGATTCTCCTGCCTCAGCCTCCCCAGTAGCTGGGATTACAGGCGCACACCACCACGCCTGGCTAGGTTAGTTATTTTTAGTAGAGATAGAGTTTTGCCATGTTGGTCAGTTTGAACTCCTGACCTCAGGTGATACGCCTGCCTTCGCGTTCCAAAGTGCTGGGATTACAGGCGTGAGCCACCGCGACCAGCCTAAAGGTAACTTTTTTTGAGATGGAATTTTGCTCTTGTTGCCCAGGCTGGAGTGCAATGGCGCGATCGTGGCTCACTGCAACCCCTGCCTCCAGGGTTCAAGTGATTCTCCTGTCTCAGCCTCCCGAGTAGCTGGGATTACAGGCGCCCACCACCACACCCAGATAATTCTTTGATTTTTAGTAGAGACGGGGTTTCATCATATTGGTCAGGCTGGTCTCAAACTCCTGACCTCAGGTGATCCGCCTGCTTCGGCCTCCCAAAGTGCTGGGATTACAGGCGTGAACCACCGTGCCCGGCCAGTAGTTTTATTTCACTTCTATTTTTAAAAGATTGCTGAACACCACGCAATCCTCGAATCATGGTTGTTACCAAAAAATCAAGTACCAAGTGGCTAGGAAGCATTGTCCCAAATGCCTTTAAAGGCATATTCTCACAAATGTTCATCTTTCATGTACACTTGGTTTTAAAAGAACACATCAAATTCTACATAATCATAAAGGTATGTGAATGATATACAAATGTGTTCTTGCACATCATTATAAGGCTATTAGTTTGTTCTATGCAAGCATATATGCTAAGCTTAAATTTATCTTCTTCAAAAGCCACCTCTGCTCCTGCTATGAGGTTTTAGATCACCCAAGTCGTATATTTCCTAAATGCCTCTTCAGTTCCCATTCCCAACCTGTTTTTGTGTAAATCCAAGTTTTCTCCTAAAACTTCTCTAGCAACTCTAGAAGATAACTTCTCCCAACAATTCCAAGAAACCCACGAGTAAGGTACTTATATAACACATTTGTAAGAAGAGTTGGCTTGTCCTCTGCGCTTTTTCTTCCTTCCTATAAACATGTGCAGATGGCAGGAAAGTCCCCCCACCTCCACCCCTCTACGGCGAAGCTTCTGAAAATCCCAGTGACAGCCTGGCAGCCACCTCCAATCATTCTTCTGTTTCTGATGTGTGTTTTTTGATGAGAGAACAGTGATATAAACACCCTTTGCACCAAAGTGACTTATTTTTTTTATTACATGATACATTGAAAGTATAAAAAGTTGCCTCAGTACAAATTACAGAATAATGCATACAAAAGTGCTATGGACTACATGTGACAATTCTGTTGAACTTCCATCTTGATGGTTTTATATCAGTATCCAAAATTATTTACTCCGGCATTTTTTCCAAATCTAGTCTTACATGATTGCAATTCCTGAGGTAAACTAAGTGCCTACTGCCAACATCCTTGGACGAAAACCAAGTCCCCCGGGAGAATTCTGATATTTATATTCGCACATACAATACAACGGAATTCATCATTGTAATCAGATATTACAGATTTAAAACTGGAAAATGGACTCTTGCAATACTTCTGCATCCATATATAACTTTACCAACAGGGCCTCTCGAAATGTTGTGTATAGTTTAAGTGGATTTCATTAATAAGTTTCTGCATTTAGACAAAAATTCTTGGCTAAGCTATAAGAAGTGAACACTGACTAGCATCGTCAAACAGAAAATCAAGTTTTAACAATTTGCAAAGCAGCACAGAATTGACACCCTGAAGAGGGTGTCAATTTTGCTAACTACAGCTCTTACCACTCCTCTCCATGGAAAACCTTTAAGCAAATGTTGTCAGTGTACAGGTGTGCCGGCAAAATTTAGTTCTAAATATACCATCGAACTTTTGCCAATCAGGAGCTGTCTACCATCATAGTCAGCTGTTTTCAACGAAATGAGCCTGTGGACACTACATTATAAAAACTTCTTTAATAAATATCAAAGTAGCGTATTAGAGATAGCACATACTACTTTTCTATCCCAAGAATAAAAACTGATGTTTGATAAGAGTTTCGGAGCCCAAACGAGTTGGGGGCTGGCCCTCTTCTGGCTCATCTGTGATTGCACAACCCAGGGCCACACGGAGATTAAACAATGCCATCTTTGAAAAATCACTTTCTGGTATTTCTCCCAAAGCCTGTCTCTTCATGCTTACTTCACATTCTTTATCTAATAAAATAAACTCTTTGTTTTATTTACAGAAAAATTATTACAGCAAATTTACTTCCCCTCTACCTTTTCATTAAATCTTCCAGTAAGCCAAAATAGTCTAAGGAAAGAAAAAGTACATTGTTGCCTATTGAAAAGGTAATACAAAGCCCTTTCATTTCCTTACAAACTTTAAGGGCCTTTACAATACTTCCTAAATGGCTGGGCTCGGTGGCTCACGCCTGTAATCCCAGCACTTTGGTAGGCTGAGGCACGCAGATCACTTGAGGTCAGGAGTTCGAGACCAGCCTGGCAAGCATGGTGAAACCCCATCTCTAGTAAAAATACAAAAACTAGTCCGGCGTGGTGGCACAGACCTGTTGTCCCAGCTACGTGGGAGGCTGAGGCAGGAGAATCACTTGAATCTGGGAGGCGGAGATTGCAGTGAGCTGAGATAATGCCACTGCACTCCAGCCTGGGTGACAGAGCGAGACTCTGCCTCAAGAAACAAAAAATACTTCCTAAAAACAATACTTCTTTTTTTCAAGTCAAATCCAATAAGCTAGATGACAGAGTTAGCTTTTATTCACAAATGTAGTTAAACATGAGGGGTGTATTGTAGAAACTCAAATTTCTACAAATATTAGTGGTGCATTTTGGTGACACTGGAACAATAAATAAGTTATTTAATAATACAATTTTAAGATAAAAGATACCCCAAACGAAGCATTATCTGTTTACTGCCTGAGAAACATGAAGATCTTCAATGTTAGTACTTTTCCGCTCTTCCTTTCTTAGGTGCTCATCTGAAATGCACAGAAACCAATGTTAATACTTATCCTAAGTCAAAACAGGCAGATAGGTAGACACAGCTACAAACAGTTTAGGATGTTATATATTCAATATTCTATGAGTTCTTTAGATGGTTTAGGACAATGAAAAAAACTCATTATTTTTTAAACACTATTGAAGAAATCAGAGGCCAGGTGTGGTGGCTCAGGCCTGTAATCCTAGCACTTTGGGAGGCCGAGGTGGGTGGATTACCTGAGGTCTCAAGAGTTATAGACTAGTCTGGCCAACATGGTGAAACCCTGTCTCTCCTAAAAATACAAAAATTAGTCAGGCATGATGGCAGGCGCCTATAATCCCAGCTACTCAGGAGGCTGAGGCAGGAGAATCGCTGGAACCCAGGAGGTGGAAGTTGCAGTGAGCCAAGATCGTGCCATTGCACTCCAGCCTGGGGGACAAGAGTGAAACTCGGTCTCAGAAAAAAAGGCCGGGCGCGGTGGCTCAAGCCTGTAATCCCAGCACTTTGGGAGGCCGAGACGGGTGGATCACGAGGTCAGGAGATCGAGACCATCCTGGCTAACACGGTGAAACCCCGTCTCTACTAAATACACAAAAAACTAGCCGGGCGAGGTGGCGGGCGCCTGTAGTCCTCGCTACTCGGGAGGCTGAGGCAGGAGAATGGCGTAAACCCGGGAGGCGGAGCTTGCAGTGAGCTGAGATCCGGCCACTGCACTCCAGCCCGGGCGACAGAGCAAGACTCCGTCTCAAAAAAAAAAAAGAAAAAAAAAAAAGAAATCAGAAATGTCTGGCATTAGGGACTCTAACTATTCAAAAGTGTTTCTTGACTTTTTTTTTAGTACAACCTGCAGTAAACCCATGCCTAAGTAGTTACAAACCTCCCTCTTACATGTAAGGAATGGAATTTGCAAAGGACAAGGTGTTCAATCAGCATTTTGAGGGTTGCCAAAGCTCTTCAATTACAACACAATGAAAAGCACTTCAAATGGGATTGTCAGGAGTTAGAGACCCTGTCTCTACTAAAAATACAAAAATTAGCCAGGCATGGTGGCGGGCGTCTATAATCCCACCTACTCGGGAGGCTGATGCAGGAGAATCGCTTGAACCCAGGAAGTGGAGGTTGTAGTGAGCTGAGATCGTGCCACTGCACTCCAGCCTGGGCCACAGAGCGAGACTCTGTCTTGGGGAAAAAAAAAAAAAAAAAAAGAATGTGGAGACTTAATATCCTAATGCAACAAAAATGCAATGCAAAAACTAGATTCCTGAGAATATATGAATCCCCAACACTTTCTACCACTGACAAAACATCTTTCTTGCAACAATTTTGGTAATAGGAAAAAATATACACAGAAATTTAGATAAACTGCTAGAAAATGCAATTTTATCACCATAACACCTACTGGATTTTCTAATTCTACAATGTGATTATACACACGCTTTATTAGTTCTCAGCTGATTATTCTCAGTGCCAATACTACTTTAAGGGTCTGGATAACAGATGGAACTCTCTCTTCCTTTATTTTAGGTAACTTTTCTGGACAGAAATAAATTAACAATTTCCTCAGAAGGCAACAATTTTAGGTCTTCTAGAAAAGTGTTACAAAAAATAAAGTCTATTATGCTTGATAGATGTGCAATAAAGTTAAGCTGGTGATTGTCTCTATTATAAAAATCTGGTCATTCATTTACAATAAAAATCTTCCCCAGGCATGTAGTCCCAGCTGTAGCCCCAGCTACTTGGGAGGCTGAGGTGGGAGGATCACCTGGGCCTGTGAGGTCAAGGCTGCAGAGAGCCATGATTGTGTCACTGCACTCCAGCCTGGGTGACAGAGTGAGACCCTATCTCTTAAAAACAAAAAAAGAGAAAAAAAGTGTGTGTATGTATGTGTGTGTGT
The DNA here is from genome assembly GCF_047675955.1 of Chlorocebus sabaeus. NCBI lineage: Eukaryota > Metazoa > Chordata > Mammalia > Primates > Cercopithecidae > Chlorocebus > Chlorocebus sabaeus. The sequence goes on from NC_132908.1 coordinate 15,028,846, forward strand.
GTGTGTGTGTGTGTGTATATATATATATATATACAATTTATTGAATAGCAAAAACTACTTTGCCTCCGAGATTGCAAGCACTAACAGCAGCAGTACAAATGCATTGGCTGTCATTTCAAATGTGGGTGTGCCTACATAAACCCTCTTCATTTTTTTTTCAGCACTGAAAACTTGGATGAGAGAAGCACTTTTTCATCTTGGCATGACTTGGACTTACTTCTTTCTTTCCTTTTTTTTTTTGAGATGGAGTCTCGCTCTGTCGCCTAGGCTGGAGTACAGAGGCGCAATCTCTACTCACCGCAACCTCTGCCTCCCGGGTTCAAGCCATTCTCCTGCCTCAGCCTCCTAAGTAGCTGGGACTACAGGCGCACACCATCACACCCAGCTGATTTTTGTATTTTTAGTAGAGACGGGGTTTCACTGTGTTGGCTAGGCTTGTCTTGAACTCCTAACCTCTCAGGTGATCCACCCACCTCAGACTCCCAAGGTGCTGGGATTACAGGGGTGAGCTGCTGTGGCCTGGCCTGAACTTTCAAATAAAAGGCAATTTAGTTTCAGGGTTTGATATTTCCGTTGAATGAGCTTCTGTGGAGATAAGGTGCTGTGATGTAGAGAATAAGGATTTTAGTATCTTCACAACCTTTTCAATGCTGTCAAATAAGAGTTCTGGAGACAGTGAGCTAGAGCTGAGAAAGTAAATGGAATGCTTAAGTGTGTTACTGAAACGATGCAATTTTGGCTGACAACTTTCAAGGCACTACACAAAGAGGTTGTGTCAAAAAAATTTTTGATGACCAAGAAAATAATGTGCAAAATCACTGTTCTTTCCCGATTCATTCAGCAGTCATCCTCATTTCTGAGCTGTCTACAGAGCTTTCCACAGAACAGGCACGCAAGGTGGCTTTACTGACTTGAACTCGACTCTGATGTTCCTGGCACTTTAGTGGTGTAGGGGGCGTGTGTCTGTGTGTCTCTTTCCCTCCCTCCCTCCAGCCCTATGGTGTATGCGTAATCTACCGCTTTCATCTCAAAAGAACAGAAACTGGTTAGGAAATAGTGTTCTTTATAACTTTCTTACTAGTCATGAGCCGTGAGTATTAACGAGGCTGATTATGAAACTTAAAAACCAGAAAGTTATTTCTCAAGTGGTTATTTTTCTTTACAGGACTGATAGTATCAATGACTTGGGGTTGCTGTGTTAAGAAGTGTTAAGGTGTACCATATCCACTGGTGACAACTGAACTCAGAAACCCATATTGTCATATATTCTTGGTAAGCATATAGACTGATAAAGCCTTTTTGGAGGGGAATTAGACAATATCTACTACATTTTTAAATATGCATATCCTTTGAACCAACAACTCTACTTTAGGCATCCACACAAGAGAAACATATAGACAAAGATACAATGTTACATCACAATACTGTAATGTGTGGACAATACTTAAATGTGTGGACAAAGATACAATGTTACATCAAAATACTGTAAAAGCAAAATATTTAAAACTACATTAAGAGTCATTATAAGGTGGGAGACTAGCCTGGGCAACATGATAAGACCCTGACTGCAAAAAATTAAAAAATAAGCGAGGTGTGGTGGTGCGCCCCTATAGTCCTGGCTACTTGGGATGCTGATGTGGAAAGACTGAGCCAAGGAGTTTGAGGCTACAGTGAGCCATGATTGTGCCACTGCACTCCAACCTGGGTGACACAGTAAGACCTCATCTCTAAAATTAAAAAAAGGATGATTATAACAATACTCTGGAATATGAAACAAAGTTAAAAATGAGATCTACACTTATCAACAAGTGAAAAAAAGCAAATTACAGGATAACGTGCACCATAACAATGCATACATATTTAAATACACAGAAATGAGTCCTGAAGGGGCTGGGCATGGGCAGGTGCAGTGGCTCACGCCTGTAATCCCAGTACCTTGGGAGGCCAAGGTGGGTGGATTGCCTGAGATCATGAGTTGGAGACCAGCCTGGCCAATACAGTGAAACCCCATCTCTACTAAAAATACAAAAATTAGGGTGGGTGTGGTAGCACATGCTTTCAGTCCCAGCTACTTGGGAGGCAGGAGAATCGCTTGAAACTGGGAGGCGGAGGTTGCAGTGAGCGAGATAGTGCCATTGCACTCCAGCCGGGGTGACAGAGTGAGAGTCCATCTAAAATAAAAATAAAAATAAAATAAATAAAATAAAATAGAAATGAGTCCCAAAGAACACCCTGCAAACTGCTAACAGGGATACCTTCTATAAAAAGGGACAATTGAGGAGTTAGGGAGAGGCAAGAAAGAAAAAAGGAAAATTAAAGGGAACTTTTTACTATTTAAAAAATTTAGAGATTTACTCATGTACTTGCCCAATTAATGTTTTATTTTGCTCATTAAATACTTGCCAATTAGTAGGCAGTAATGTCAGTTCCTTACCAATCCCTAAGAAGAGAATTTGGAAAACTTCTCCATAATCTACATGTGGAAAGGTATACGGGAATAGCAATCAAATGTGCCGATTCTGCTACTAATTATCTGCTATAGGCCTCAGATGAGTTACTTAACCTTTTAGTATTGGAACCTTCTTAAGGTTTTCTCAACTGTAAAATAAGTAGGTGAGAATGACTTATTTCCCAACGTTCCATCCAGTTCAGAATTCTAAGATATATAGAAAGACATCTCCTAGTGCAGTCAGAAACCACCTCCAAAAGAGGTTATCCTGATTCACTGTTGACTTTCAGATCTCAAGAGATACCAAACATCTAACACGGTCACTACTGGTCATAGCAGTTTAGGAAACTACAAAGGCAATCCACATTTTAGGCATTTCCTAAAAGTTTGTGTCAACATTCAAGATTTACATTTATTCTGATAATTGGCAGCCTAAACCCCACCTTTAACTGTCCTTAAAAATCGATCAGCTCTCGGCTGGGTGCGGTGGTTCATGTCTGTAATCCCAGCACTTTGGGAGGCTGAGGCAGACAGATCACGAGGTCAGGAGATCAAGACCATCCTGACTAACATGGTGAAACCATGTCTCTACAAAAAATACAAAAAATTAGCTGGGTGTGGTGGCGGGCGCCTGTAGTCCCAGTTACTCGGAAGGCTGAGGCAGGGGAATGGAGTGAACCCAGGAGGCAGAGCTTGCAGTGAGATGAGATCACGCCACTGCACTCCAGCCTGGGCAACTCCATCTCAAAAAAAAAAAAAAAGTCGATCAGCTCTCTACCAAAACTGCAAACACTGAGCTATAACCCGCTCATTTCAAATGGTGAAAATGGGATCCTATTGCTGGGATAATCAAAATAACTGAGGGCCAGGTACAGGCTCGTGCCTGTAACCCCAACACTCTGAGAGGCCGTGGTGGGAAATCACTTAAGACCCAGTTCAAGACCAGCCCAGTGAACATAGTGAGACTTCCATCACTACAAAAGTTAAAAATTAGCAGGGTATGGTGCCTGAAGTCCTAGCTACTTGGGAGGACGAGGCAAGAAGGTGAGAGGATTGCTTGAGCCCCGCAGTTCAAGGTTACGGTGAGCTATGATCGCACCACTGCACTCTAGTCGGGCGACAGAGTGAGACCCTGTTTCAAAAAAATACATAAAAATTTAAAAGCTACTAAAAGCTCATTTAAAACACAGGCAATCTGAAAGAAATGTGGGCCATTCTCCTAAGAATCTGTAACTTGTAGGTAACTTCCACTCTAACATAAACAGTATCCTAAAAATGCAAATGACTTCTCCATCTGTATTTAGCAATCTTACCTTTTATTTTGTAGTCATGGAGAGGGGAAAAAAAAAGATTACTTAATAAAAAGCTATCTATTCAGTATACTAAGGATCTAAGCTGCTCCAAAGACTAAGAATTTACATGAAAATGGGAATTTTCAATACTTTTTTATTTTAAAAAAAAAATTAATGTAATTTTTTAATTAAAAAAAAAAATAGAGATGGGGTTTCCCCATGTCACTTAGGCTAGTCTCAAACTCCTGGCCTCAAGCAATCCACCTGCCTCGGCGTCCCAAAGTGCTGGGATTACAGGCATGAGCCACGGTGCCTGGCCCGGAGTTTTCAATACTTCTATAAAGAAATGACATCTAAGAATTCTGCCCAGTTATGCCTCCCACCCTTCCCTGTCCAAGATTCTTTCCAAAAAGCATTCTGTTTCTTGGAGTAACACAGGCTAACCATATTAGATATAAGCAGAATTAAACTATGACTCAAAAGCTCAGTAAAGACTCCAAAGAAAAATATATAGGAAGAAAATATATTTGCTGACAGCTAAATGATGTATCTCGGAAAACTCATACCCATTGGCTTTCTTCTACTAGGTTGTCTGCCAAGACTTGGGTCTGAAGGCTGAAGTGAAGGCCCTTTCAGAAATGTATTCTGGATGCCATCCTTAGTTCCACGCAAGAAATGGGCTAAAATCCCATATAAAAGAGGTCTATAGCAGGAAGAAAACAAAACAAAACCAAAAGTAACAAATCTGTGTGAATAGGAAAAACTTAAAACATTTATTCTTTAAAAGGTAACCTCTGACATCAAAATGACCAAGTGATTCACTAGACTTGAAAAAGCTGCATGATTATTCTCCAAACTGCAAACTGTTCGTACTTTTAAATTTCAGAGTACCACTTAATTTCACGACAATTTTAAAACCCAGAGAAAACATGTTAACAACTTAAACTTCATCTACACTGAAATACAATTTCTATTAATCCACAGGAATTTATCTTTTAAACTCCAAAGTCCAGTTTAATATTTCCCAACACCTAACCCCATCTAATACACAACAGGTATTCAATAAACACCTCTTGATTAATAAGTCCTTGCCCTGAAAAAGTCTTAGGTCCTGAGAGCCAGGTGACCTGGGTTCAAATCCTGGCTTTGCCATTTGCTAGCTGTGGGACTCTGTAAGATTCTTAACCTCTCCAGCCTCATTAAGTGTTTCTTCCTTTATAAACTAGGATAAGCACCATCCCTCCCTTACAGGGCTGTTATGCACTAAATGAGTTAATAAATGTCAAGTGTTTTTTACTGTGCCTAGCACATATGAAACAGTACGTAAATGTTAGCTCCTGTGTAGCTAACATTTATTTAGATTAATATTTATATTACCTAATATTTTAAAATCTTCTTTATAGTTTACAGAACACATACCTCTTCTCTTCTGATCCTCATCACGTAATGTCAAAATCATCAACTGCAATTTACAAAGGAAAAAACCACAGCCAGGAGATTTGCTAGATTCCCTCAGACAGTAAATAAAGTTTACCCTTGAACCCCACATCCCATATTCTTCTCCTTACAATGTGCTGCCTGGGGGTTTCTATTAGTACTCTTGCATAAAGGAAAGCTGCTCTGCTGACAATAAAGAGTGGTACAATGGAAATGTTTTCCTTTGTTTCCAATCTCATATTTGAAAATACAATTAAAAGGATTTAATCTTTTTTATTTTTAATTTTTGTGGGTACATAGCAGGTATATATATTTGTGGGGAGGATTTATTTTTTGAGATATGTATCTGTTTACTAGCTGGTATAATGGTTTACAGTATGACACTCCCTTCTCATTGCCCTCCCTTTGAGTGTGAGCTGAACTCACTTCTAATTGGCAGAAGGCTGACTTCAGAGGTCACGTGGTAATGGTATTGCAGCTTCCTCCTTGCTTTCTCTCTTGGATTGCTGCCTTTGGGAGAAGTCAGATGCCTCAGGACGCTTCGGCAGCCCCAGAAAGGTACATGCGATAAGAAACTGAGGCCGCCTGTCAATATTATTATGAGTTTGGAAGCTGATAGTTTAGCCGCATTCAAGGCTTCAGACTACAACCCTGGCTAGCATCTTGACTACAACCTCACGGGGCAGCCTGAGCTAGACTTATGTGACTAAGCCGATCCCAAATCCCCAAATATTCCACAAATAATCTATGTTGTTGTTTTAAGCCACCAAATTCTGGAATAATATCATACCAATTTTTCCATGCAACAAGGAAGCCAGGAAAGTAAGTTTCTTTATTTAATAAGATGCCTCAACTCTTATGAAAGCATCACCTAGTAATATAAAACAGGTCTCTTCGTTTACTTTAATCTTCCCCGAAGTGTTAATTGGTTCAAGATGATTTTTAAATGTTGAAAATTTTATTTTTTAAATTGATAGTCAATAAAATTTACTTGTGATTAAATTTTGGGTTGCATATGGGGGCTCAGGCCTGTAATCCCAGGACTTTGGGGGGCCAGCCTGGCCTTAAGCAGGAGTTTGAGACAGCCCGAACAACACAGTGAGTCCCCTAGCTCTACAGCAATTTGATTTTAAATTAGCCACACAAGGAAATATGCACCTGTGGTCCCAGCTACGGGCAGGCTGAGATGGGAGGATCGCTTGAGTCCAGGAGGGAGAGGCAACGTGCAAATTCATGGATTAAGGTTTATTTTTAAAAATATGTTTCAAAAAGATAATTTAAAAAAAAGTGCGTCCTCACAATACCTTGCCTGTAATTCTGAAATGCAAAATTCTGAAAACTGGACTCTCTTCATATATCTGGCAAAAAAAATCATCAGATGGCAAGGGTTGACCTAACAAGGCTATTACAGACTTTATCTAACTTTGTGTGAAAATATTAATGTGCTGGGTGCGGTGGCTTATGCCTGTAATCCCAGCGCTTTGGGAGGCCGAGGTAGGAGGATCACCTGAGGTCGGAAGTTCAAGACCAGCCTGACCAATGTGGAGAAACCCCCTATCTAAAAACACAAAATTAGCCGGGTGTGGTGGCCCATGCCTGTAATCCCAGCTACTCAGGTGGCTGAGGCAGGAGAGTTGCCTGAACCTAGGAGGCAGACGTTGCGGTCAGCCGAGATCGTGTCATTGCACTCCAGCCTGGGTGACAAGAGCAAAACTCCGTCTCAAAAAAAAAAAATTAACGTGATTGTGGAACACTACTTCAGGACTCCCTAGCACATATATGTAGTATTTGGCATATGTACCATATTACTTTATTTTTTTAAAGAATTGAAGTCTCGGGTTAGGCGCAATGGCTCACACCCGTAATCTCAGCACTTTGGGAGGCCGAGGCAGATGGATCATGAGGTCAGGAGATGGAGGCCATCCTGGCTAACATGGTGAAATCCTGTCTCTACTAAAAATACAAAAAATTAGCCGGGTGTGGTGGCACGCGTCTGCAGTCCCAGCTACTTGGGAAGCTGAGGCAGGAGAATCGCTTGAACCTGGGAGGCGGCGGCTGCAGTGAGCCGAGATCGCACCACTGCACTCCAGCCTGGATGACAAGAGCGAGACTGCATCTCAAAAAAAAAAAAAAGAATTGAACTCTTGCTGTGTGGCCCACACTGGAGTGCAGCAGCAAGATCATGGCTCACTGCAGCCTCGATCTCCAGGATTTAAGCAATCTTCTTGCCTCACCCTCCTAAGTAGCTAGGACTACAGGCATGTCATTTTAAAACCAGAAAACGTTTGGATTTTCAAACATGTATCTGGCCTCAATGGTTTTAGATGCAGCACTGTAGATCTGTAAGTAAATGAGTAATATGTGACTATGGCAAACTTCGTGAATGCCAATCACTGAAGCATGAGAAACAAGGGCATAAAGAAGTTACCTAACTTTTAAAAACTAAAGCTGTTTCAGCAACTTTTTTTTTTTTTTTCTTTTTTGAGACGGAGTCTCGCTCTGTCACCCAGCCTGGAGTGCAGTGGCACGATCTTAGCTCACTGCAAGTTCCGCCTCCTGGGTTGATGCCATTTTCTTGCCTCAGCCTCGTGAGTAGCTGGGACTACAGGCACCCACCACCTTGCCTGGCTAATTTTTTGTATATTTAGTAGAGACGGGTTTCACCGTGTTAGTCAGGATGGTCTCAATCTCCTGACCTTGTGATCTGCCTGCCTCGGCCTCCCAAAGTGCTGGGATTACAGGTGTGAGCCACCGGGCCCAGCCTTCTTTTTTTAAAACATATGAAATGTTTCACGAATTTGCATGTCATCCCTTTGCCAGGGCCATGCTAATCTCTGTACTGCTCCAATTTTAGTATATGTGCTGGTAAAGCAAGCACAAACTTCTTAATACTTCCATCTGAAGTAGGTATCTCAAAAGCCACCAAGAAGCCAGTAGGAGTAAAATCATTGCTTATTTCCATCAACTGCTAAATGTAAAATACTGTCTTGTATTAAACCATGTAATACTTCACTGCTCATCCTAAGTCACGCTTAGATTCCCCCAATTATTTTTCCCATTGTTCTCAGTTACACAATTTTTATACTTTTAAAACACTTGTCACCAGGTACAGTGGCTCATGCCTGTAATCCCAACACTTTGGAAGACCAAGGCAGGTGGATAACTTGAGCCGAGGAATTGGAGACCAGCCTGGCATGGTAAAACACCATCTCTACAAAAAAATACAAAAATTAGCCAGGCATGATGGTGCATGCTGGCGCATGCCTGTAATTCCAGCTACATGGGAGGCTGAGGTGGGAGGATCGCTTGAGACCAGGAGTTCAAGGCTGCAATAAGCCATGATCAAGCCGCTGCACTCTAGAGACCTGGGCAACAGAGTGAAACCTTGCCTTGAAAACACAAACAAAATAAAACCCACAGCATTTTGGGAGGTGGAGGTGGGCAGATCACTTGAGGCCAGGAGTTCGAGACCAGCCCGGCCAACATGGTGGAACCCCATCTCTACTAAAAAAAATGAAAAAAAAATTAGCTGGGCATGGTGGTGCACACCTGTAATCCTAGCTACTCAGGAGGTTGAGGCAGGAGAATCCCGGGAGGAGACTGCAGTGAGCTGAGATGGGGCCACTGCACTCCAGCGTGGGCGACTGAGAGAGACCCTATCTCAAAAAAAGGAAAAAAAAAAAAAAAGAAAAAGAAACACGGGAAGATGAGGGGAAGAGAAAAAGGAAAATGTCATAAGGGAGTTACTATCTGAACAGGGCCAACAGAAAGGAAAATGCTCCAATAGAAGTTAAGAGGGAGAAAGGTGATATAGGACTTCTGGGATAAGGGAATGGTTTACAAGGCAAAGCAGCATAAAGTTGCAAACTGTCTTCAGGGCACAATCAGAAATCAGGTGTAAGCAGATACAACAACAGATGGGGTAGAAAGATAGAGGCCTAACATGCTATGCTAAGCAACTGGGACTTCACTATACACACAATGACAAAGGTAGTATATGATCCTGGAACATTAATTTTACACAAGGATTTGTGGGAGAGTTAAATTTAACTGGAATGTCATTTAAAACATTTGTACGGTAAAGCAAACAACTTTTAAGAACTTTTTTTTTTTTTTTTTTTTTGAGGCAGGGTCTGGTTCTGTCACCTAGGCTAGAATACAGTGGTATGATCTTGGCTCACTGCAACCTCTGCTGCCCAGGTTAAAGCGATTCTCATGCCTGAGCCTCCCTAGTAGCTGGGACTATAGGCACACACCACCATGCTTAGCTAATCTTTTTGTATTTTCAGTAGAGATGGGGTTTCACCATGTTGGCCAGGCTGGTCTTGAACTCCTGACCTCAGGTGATCCGCCTGCCTCAGCCTCTGAAGTGCTGGGATTACAGGCATGAGCCACCACGTGTGGCTAGACATGGGGTTTCCCCATGTTGCCCAGGCTGGTCTTGAACTCCTGAGCTCAAGTGATCCATCTACTTCAGCCTTCCAAAGTGCTGGCATCACAGGCATGAGACACCTCACCTGGCCTTAAGAACTTCTAGGATAAGAAAACATAAGGCTTCAAAGGAAGTTCTAGATTTTTTTAAAAAGGCTGCTTTAAGCTATGTTCTCAGGTTTCCTATGTACTTTTTTTTTTTTTTTTTGGCCATACAGGAACCCTCCTGAAAAAGTTTAAGAAACACTGAAATAGAAAAAACCTAAGAAAACTAGAAAGTGGTCATCCTCCTTTTCAAGAGCATAGCTAGTGAGAGGAGGTGCATGGAGGGCAAAGGAGAGAGTAATAGTAACGAAAGCAGTGGGCTGATTCAGTAATCTCGGTAGAAAAAGGAATTCAAGCAGAAGCTGAGGGTTGGAAGTTCATAGGTTGTTTTTTTGTTTTTTTTGTTTTTTTTCAAGAGAGGCGAGATCTGAGTACATTCCTAAGTTGAAGTGAAGGAAGAGTTAAATATGAAGAAAACAACTGACAAAGCGAAGTCTGAGAGGCCAGGCATGGGGGGCTCACGCCTGCAACCCTAGTACTTTGGGAGGCCAAGGCAGGAAGATCACTTGAGGTCAGGAGTTCAAGACCAGCCTGGGCAATAATGTGAGGTCTTGTCTCTACAAAAATAATTTGAAAATACAAATAAAAGTTGAAATTATAAATTAAAAAAAAAAAAAGAACAAAGCCTTAGAAGGACAAAGGATCAAGAAGTCAAAAGGAGCTAACCCCAGAAAGAAGATGCTTAGCCACCCTGAGGCCATGGAGATTTAGCTTCAGCAAACACAGACCTCATCTGACTTCTCCACTGCTGCACACCCTGGATTTAGTACAATGCTTGACACATACTACATCGGAATAAATACTTGAATTAAAATGAAGTAAAACCACCATGGTGCAATTATGACTCTAATACAATATTTGGAAACTTCTTTTAAAAAAAATTCTTACATTGTATTATCCTTTGATTCTTCAAATGCATTTAGTTCACGGATGAGAAACTGTCTGTCCAATGGAACGACAGGTTGACCAGATTCTGGAAGAAAGAAATTCATGAGAACACTGAGCCTATTAAACTAAAAAGCAAGTAAGATTTTGAAAAGAATCACATTTACCAGACATACACTTTTCAGATTTTGGAAGAATGATGACAACACATACCAAGACAGATGAAATTGCCTGTGATTTTATGACTTTCAAAATATCTCTTTTGTTAAATGCATGTCTTAATACAGTTTAACATAAATTCACTTTTTAAATTCCCCAGTGTTTGGTTGGGAAAATACCGTTTCTATATCCCAATTATAATACTAAATTTTAGAAGTCTGTTTACCAATAAGTTATTTTTGAAAAGAATATCCATTTGGTGACAATAATTATAAATAAAAATAAAAATTAAAATTAACCCCAGTGGGGCAACTGGAACTTGCACACTTTGCTGGTGGGAAAACACAATGGTACAGCCACTTTGGAAAATAGTTGAGCAGTTTTCTCATAAAGGTGAGCGTGCACTTAACCACACAACCCAGCAATCCCACTCTTAGCTTTCTACCCAAGACTATTGAAAACTTATGTTCTCACAAAAACCTGTATGTGAATGTTTATGGCAGCTTGATTCCTAATTGCTAAAACTAGAAACAACTCAATGCCCATCAGCTGGTAACAGATGAGTAAACTAGCACAGCCACACAATAGAACAGTGTTCAAAGGAAAACAAACATGGCTGAATCTTGAATGTATTATACTAAGTGAAAAGAGGCAGACTCAAAAGGCTACATCCTGAATGGTTCCATCTATAGCAGGGGTCCCCAACTCCTGGGCCACAGATCAGAAACCGGGTCGCACAGCAGGAGGTGAGCAGTGGGCAAGCAAGTGAGCGAAGCTTGATCTGTGTTTACAGCTGCTGCCCATCCCGTGCATCACTGCCTGAGCTCTGCCTCCTGTTGGCGGCATTAGGTTCTCATAGGAGCGTGAACCTGTTGTGAACTGTACATGTGAGGGATCTGGGTTGCACACTTCTTATGAGAATCTAATGCCTGATGATCTCTCACTGCCTCCCATCACCCCCAGATGGGATCATGTAGTTGCAGGAAAACAGGCTCAGGGCTCCCAGTGATTCTACATTATGGTGAGTTATATAATTATTTCATTATATATTATAATGTAATCATAGAAATAAAATGCGCAATAAATGTAGTATGCTTGAATCATCCGGAACCATCCTCCCAGGGCCATGGAAAAATTGTCTTCCACGAAACCGGTCCCTGATGCCAAAAAGGCTGGTGATATCTTGATTGTGATCTGGTAGTAATTACACAACTGCAGGCATTTGACTAAAGCTATAGAACTGTACAGTTGAAAAGGTAAATTTTATTGTATGTAAATTATATCCCAGTTTTTTAAAAAAAGCCAAAACATTTAATATGAAAACTTGACTACTGTCACTATATTTCATTCTAGTGAAGCCCAAGTCCCTAACAGATATTTTCATAATTTCTTCTTTTCTGAGTGTAACTGGTATCATACAGCCATCTATAACAAACTAACAAAAGTAGAGATGCTGATATCAAAGATCCTTAAACCAATAAAAATCATGAGTCTTTATGTAGTTAAGATGTATGTTTAATATTAAATAAAGGATCTGTAATGAAAAATTCTAACTTCACAAAGAATTCACTCTGTCTTATAAAATCTACCCCCGGCCTCATTTCTTTGCTGAGGCACATCTCTGAGGCATGAAGTAGTCAAAGCAGAGACAGAACCTGAAGCAAGGGAATCCGATGATGTACATTAGGGTGCCGTGGACCACGCCCCAACTTCATCCCCCACCCCACCAAGTCCAGGAGTAACCAGGATTCTGACTTATTTATATCCAGTCTCTCCTCACTTTTTTGAGAGAAGACATTTAAAAAGTCAGCGGAAGGTGTTAAAAATATTCTCACCACTCAATAACTGTTAAACTTGAAGAGAAAATTTGTTTCTTAAGAAATAAAATTCAACAGATAAAGGAAATTTATCTTCAACTGCCCACCGCCAACCCCCAGTATCATTCTCTGCCTCCTATCACTAGGATGAGTTTGGAGTTTCTCCACTGATAGAGTCTGGATATTTGTCCCTGCCCAAATCTCATGTTGAAATGCACTCCCCAGTGTTGGAAGTGGGACCTGGCAGGAATTGTTTGGGTCGTGGGGGTGGATCCCCCATAGCTTGGTGCTGTCCTTACCACAGTGAGTGGGTTCTCATGAGATCTGGTCATTTAAAAGTGTGTGGCACTAACCTTCCCCACACTTAGCCCCTGCTTTCACCATGTAACATGCTTGCTGCAGTGAGTAAAAGCTCCCTGAGGCCTCCCAGAAGCTGAGCAGATGCTAGTGCCATGCTTGTACAGTCTGCAGAACCGTGAGCCAAGTAAACTTCTTTTCTTCAATCAGGCGCAGTGGCTCACACTTGTAATCCCAACACTTTGGGAGGCCGAGGCGAGCGGATCACGAGGTCAGGAGATTGAGACCATCCTGGCTAACAAGGTGAAACCCTGTCTCTACTAAAAATACAAAAAATTAGCCAGGTGTGGTGGCACGTGCCTGTAGTCCCAGCTACTTGGGAGGCTGATGCAGGAGAATCACTTGAACCCAGGAGGCAGAGGTTGCAGTGAGCCAAGATCGCGCCACTGCACTCCAGCCTGGGTGACAGAGCAAGACTCTGTCTTAAAAAAAAAAAACAAAAAAAAACCCCTCTTTTCTTCATAAATTACCCAGTCTCAGGTGTTTCTTTATAGCGATCCAAGAATAACCTAATATAATGCCTAGTCCTTTAAAAATATCATCCTTTTAGATACATACATTTGTAAATATACCTAACTACTACATAGTAGTAACACTTCAAAGTTTTATCTCCATTATATATATATAGATAGATATAGATATATACACACAGACACATACACACACACACATACACACACACACACACAGATATCTACATACCTATATATATAGAGGGAGAGTTTTTTTTTTTTTAAGAGACAGGAGTTGGACCAGCCTGTCCAATATGGTGAAACCTCGTCTCTACTAAAAAATACAAAAATTTGCCGGGCGTGGTAGCACACACCTGTAGTTCCAGCTACTTGGGAGGCTGAGGCAGGAAAACTGCTTGAATCCAGGAGGTGGAGGTTGCAGAGAGCTGAGACTGCGATAGAGTGAGACTCCATCTCAAAAAAAAAAAACAAAAACAAAAACAAAACCAAAAAAACAGGGGCTGGGTGCAGTGGCTCATGCCTGTAATCCCAGCATTTTGGGAGTCTGTGATAGGTGGATCACCTGAGCCCAGGAGTTCAATACCAGGCTGGGCAACATAGTTACAGCTCACCTCTATAAATAAAACATTTAGCTGGGCGTGGAGGGATGTACCTGTGGTCCCAGCTACTCAGAAGACTGGCGCAGGAAGACTGTTTGAGCCCGGGAGGTCAAAGTTGCAATAAGCCATGATCACACCACTGCAGTCCAGCCTGTGCAACAGAGCGAGATTCTGTCTCTGGAAAAAGAAAAAAGAGACAGGGTCTCTCTCTGTTGCCCAGACTGGAGTGCAGTGATGCGATCATGGCTCACTGCAGCCCAGAGCACATGGGCTCACATGATCCCCCCACTCCCCGGGCCCCCGCTCAGCCTCAGCTAGGACTACAGACATGTGCCACCATGCATGGTTAATTTTAAAAATTCTTTTGCAGAGATGGGGTCTCCCTGTGTTGCCCAGGCTGGTCTCGAACTCCGGGGCTCAAGTAGTCTTCTTGCCTCGGCCTCCCGAAGCACTGAGATTACAGGTGTGAGCCACCCACCCAGCCTATTTTTTAATAAATAATATATTTAATCGGCATATATTTTCAAAGCTTAATACACAGGAAAAAACTGGTGGCAAACAGGACAAAATGTCAACAATTGCTTATTCTTAGTACCAGGAATTATAGATGATTTTTCCAAATATATGCCTACTTTAAGTGATTATTAAGTCACGTATTTTCCCTTGTGAGAATTTGTTTAAGCTACAGAAAGAGCCCATGTGACTTTTGTGTCCCCATCACCCAGATGGCACTGTTTGGTAAAAGAATTAAATTTCTAGGATAAACACTTTCTGAGAATTGGGGAAAGGGGAGAAACAGATTTTATGTGATAAACAATAACCACTTACCTGCTATGAGGACAGATGCTGTATACTTATATTTGTTGAATTCTAAATACTCCCGAATTAATTCATTAATTAGAAGGTTTTCATGAGATAATGATGGTCGGGGTTCACGGTCATCATCTAGGGCATTGAAAACTTCAGCTCGGATCCTTGCTTTTAAATGCCCTAATACCCCCTTTTTTTCCAAGGTGTCCTTTAAAACTGTTTGATATAAAATATTAAGGTTTCGGTTACAGAGTAAATTTACCATTCTTAGGCATACTTTGAAAAGAAATGTTGAAAAGGTAAATGGTACAAAAGCAGCTCTCAATCTAAACATTGTAACAAATTATTAAACAATTACACTAACTACCACCAGCCAGGTTTATACTAAAAAATACAGTTCTCATGTTGCATTGATTTAGTCTTAATATATTTGAGCAAATTCAAGTTTATTCCTACCTCAACAGCATTGTCAGGGGCTGTAGTCTAATACATATTCTTTTTTTTTTGAGAAGGAGTCTCGCTCTGTCGCTCAGGCTGGAGTGCAGTGGCGCATCTCCGCTCACTGCAAGCTCCGCCTCCCGGGTTCACACCATTCTCCTGCCTCAGCCTCCCGAGTAGCTGGGACTACAGGCACCTGCCACCACGCCCGGCTAATTTTTTGAATTTTTTTTTTTTTTAGTAGAGACGGGGTTTTGCCGTGTCAGCCAGGATGGTCTCGATCTCCTGACCTCACGACCCACCCACCTCGGCCTCCCAAAGTGCTGGGATTACAGGCGTGAGCCACCGCACCCGGCCAGTCTAATACATATTCTTTTTTTTTTTTTTTTTTTTTTTGAGACAGAGTCTCTCTCTTTCGCCCAGGCTAGAGTGCAGTGGTGGTGATCTCAGCTCACTGCAACCTCTGACTCCCAGGTTCAAGCAATTCTCCTGCCTCAGCCTCCCGAGTAGTTGGGACTACAGGCACGTGCCACCATGCCCAACTAATTCTTTTTTGTATTTTTTAGTAGAGACGGGGTTTCACCGTGTTGGCCAGGATGGTCTCAATCTCCTGATCTCGTGATCCACCCACCTCGGCCTCCCAAAGTGCTGGGATTACAGGCGTGAGCCACGGTGCCCGGCCAATACATAATTCTTTAGTGAGGGGAAAAGGTGGGGGATAGAATTACAGTTGCTTACTTGGACCTGAACTTAAGCCCCAGTCTCTCATATATTTTCAAGAGTGTCTGCCACTGCACACAAGTTCTGCTTGTCATAACAACCTGTGGTCTAGAAAGATGATTAAAGAACACAATTATATTCCATAAAAGAAGTCTGTTGGGTTACTGTGTAAAAACCTTTGATGGCAGGGCATGGTGGCTCATGCCTGTAACACCTAGCACTTTGGGAGGCCAAGGCGGGCGGATCACGACGTCAGGAGATTGAGACCATCCTGGCTAACAAGGTGAAACCCTGTCTCTACTAAAAATACAAAAAATTAGCCAGGTGTGGTGGCGGGTGCCTGTAGTCCCAGCAACTTGGGAGGCTGAGGCAGGAGAATTGCTTGAACCTGGGAGGCAGAAGTTGCAGTGAGCCAAGATGGTGCCATTGCACTCCAGCCTGGGCAAAGAGAGAGACTCCGTCTAAAACAACCAACTTACCAACCAGCCAACCAAAAAAAAACCACAAACCTTTGATAATCCAGAACCCTTTAGGTTGTGAAAAGCTGTTTTGGGTTTTTCGTTGTTGTTTTGAGACAATCTCGCTCTGTCACCAGGTTGGAGTGCAGTGGCACGATCTCGGCTCACTGCAATCTCCAGGCTCCCCGGTTCAAGTGATTCTCCTGCCTCAGCCTCCCGAATAGCTGGGATTACAGGCGCGCCCCACCACGCCCGGCTAATTTTTGTATTTTTAGTAGAGACAGGATTTTACTATGTTGGCCAGGATGGTCTCCATCTCCTCACCTCGTGATCCGCCCGCCTCAGCCTCCCAAAGTACTAGGATTACAGGTGTGAGCCACCATGCCTGCTGGCCTCTTTGTTGTTTTAAAGACAACTATGAGTTAATTCCTTAGAACAGCAGGATTCTGAAATGTTAAGCCTAGTTAGAAATCTAGCACGTGACTATATCAATGCCATCTTAAGGAGTCAGGGATGTGTATGCAGAATGTAAACCTAACTTACTGATTAGCCAGAGTCACCATGACAAAGCAGTTATGATCATGGGATTTGCCTGTACATATTTTGCATAGATAATGGGGATCTTAGGACTGAATTGGCACCATCCCTTGTACTGATCTGGAACCTTCTATTTTCAAAGAGTTCCTACCAGCTAAATGACAACTTCAGAGAATGAACATATCTCATCCACAGAGCCAAGAACATAGCAAGAGCTCAGTAGGAGTCACCTAGGAGGATTATAACACATTGCTGTATACGACTGGGAAATCAATGTAGTTTAACACTGTTCTGCACCTTGCCAAAGGCACCAAATAAGTACACCACAGTAACAGAAATCCATAAAGAGAGCCCAGGAGCTTATCCAAGTCAGTGTGGACATAAGATCTGTCTAAGCTTCAATAAATAACATCAACAATAACCCTGGATCATATGACTAAAGAGATACACTCTTTACTGACTTTTGACCTTTCTTTCCTCTCATTTTTAAAGCACCCTTTCAACCTTCTTGCAAATAGGTTAAGTAGAGTTATCACCCAATCAGACTTTGTCACAGGCCCATAAAAGGCAGGTACAGCCTTATTGTACTCTTAGAATCATAACTGAACCCCTATTCTCTAATTCCATCTTTGGAAATTAGATGGAGAGATTTTGCCACTGGCAAGGATCCTGTCCCAATTACTCTGTATTACACACAGGACAGCCTCAAACTGGGCAGAGAAACGAGAATTAGTGACAGTGGAAACAGGAAAGCTAGCATGTCTCATCAGCACCTCAGTGGTGGATTACCAACCCATGCCTCAGTTGCCTTCTCTAAAATAATGAGCTTTACCTCTCAGAGATAGAACCAAATAAGGAGGAAAAATGTGATCGTGCTTAAAAACGGTAAAAGCCCATAAAATATAAGGTAACTGGCTAGCAAACAAGTTTTCACCGGGTTCCTTTTGGAGGTCCATACCATTTTATCTTTCCCTCTATTATGCTTAGAACACTGGGCCATCAAAACTTCTTCGGAAAGGTTTTAACCTCGCTTATATTTCAAGAGTACCTTTTCTTTTTTTTTTTTTAATTTGTATTTTTGTTTGAGACAAGGTCTCATTTTGTTGCCCAGGCTGGAGTGCAGTGGCACCACTGTAGCTCACTGTCACCTCTATCTCCTGGGCTCAAGTGATCTTCCTGCTTCAGCCTGTAGGGTAGCTGGGACTACAGGCACAGGCCACTATGCCTGGCTTTTTTTTTTTTTTTTTAAATAAAGATGGGGTCTCACTATGTTGGCCAGACTGGTCTTAAACTCCTGGGCTCAAGCAATCCTCCCAAAGTGTTAGGATTACAGGCGTGAGCCACTGTGCTTGGCTCATTCCAAGTGTACCTTCAAATCCTCTGAAAATGTATGCAATATTACATGTGATGTGTATTTCCCTGGGAACACAATCTGTAGATTTGTGTGAAGTCTGTTCTTGTGGACAGACGCATGCCTGCTGTTTTATGACTGTTCACCAGCCCTGTGCCCCAAATACACTTTTATACACGTCTCCTCTCTAAAATCTCTAAGAATTACTAGTTTAAACCCTGGGTTCCCTGCAAACTGGAAGTGGTTTTATTTATTGGACAACAATATTGCTCAGTGATTAAGACCTGGCAGTCAGGTGCATCACAACTAGGTTCCCACCCTGTGTCTCTTTCTAGTGAAATCACTTTGGGTTATTTCACTTCTCAGTACCTCAGTTTCCCAATCTATGAAATGGGCATAGGGTTGTTACAATCAGGTAACACACAGGCTGAGTAGTGCCTGACACATGAGGCTCAATGATAACTGTTATTACTATTACTTGTCTGGACATTTGCTTCAAAGTAAACAGTGTACAAACGTCATTAATGACTCGCACGTAACTAGCTTAGAGTATCTTTTCCTCAAAAGACAGGAGAATGGCCTGGCCAGAAAACTTTTTGCCTCCAGCTTCTTCCGATGAAAAATGGGCCAGGCGCTCACGCCTGTAATCCCAGCATTTTGAGGGGGCCAAGGTGGGAGGATACCTTGAGACCAGGAGTTCGACATCAGCCTGGGCAATACAGCAAGACCCCATATCTACAAAACATAGAAAAATTAGCCGGGCGTGGTGAAGAGCGCCTGTGTTCCCACCTGCTCTGGAAGCTGAGGTGGGAGGATCACTGGAGTCCCGGAGTTCGAGGCTGCAGTGAGCTGTGATCGCGCTACTGCATTCCAGCCTGGGCGACAGAGAGACCCAATTTTTTTTTTTTTTTTTTTTTTTTAAAGGCGGGGAGGGGAGGGCTACTTAACAGGTTGTTGTAAGGATCCAACGAGACAACTAAGCAAATTGTTTAGGGCAGTGCCTAACCCAATAGGGGTTGTGGGAATTGTAGTCATCAGCCCTGAGTGCCAAGACCGGTCCAAGCAAGCCCTCCAGCCCCCGGCAGGGTCCAATAAGATGCGCCAGGGGCCCAAGATGCACGCCTATAGGACTCTTAGATGCTTGAAGATTATGCAACTCCTTCAGCTCCAAATTGGTTTAAAACTCGCCAGTGGGCAACGTCTTCCCCATAAGAGCTCCCCGCGCACAGGCCGGGACAGCAGCCAGACGTTCCCCGCAGGCCCTCACACCGAAGAATAACCCCTGCAAAAGCCAACCCTTGTGTTCCGCGCTCTCTCCTCCCATCCCATCCTTTCCACAAGATGATGGCCCGACGTTTCCCATGCGGAGGCCTCCCCGCTCGCACTCACCAGCCTTTAACTCCGCCACAGTCGCCATTTTTCAACGGCCGCCAGGGGCGCGCCTCGGCCCCGCGCACGCGCAGCTCCGCCCCACTCACTCTGCGGCGAGGTCTGTAGCCAATAGGCACACAGCTCTCGCCCCGCCTACTTCCGCCCCTCTCAGGTTACGCGCTCTGCGGTTGGGTGGGTGGTGAATGTCGACCAGAAACTCCACCAGTCAACGAGCGCTCTCGGAGGGGCCTGTTGAGTGAGACGGGAGTGAGGGCGGGGACCGAGGCAGTTGAGAGCCCTGTGGGTGCTGCTGACACCTTAGTGCTTAAATTTAGCCAGCTGAGTTTTTCGTTGTCTCTGCAGCCTCAAGTACCAACTGCTAATAGTTACCACCTATTAACCCTGCGGTTCTCAAACTTGAGTATGAATCCTCATCACCTCCAAGACTTGTTTAAACAGATTGCTTCCTAGTCCTCCCCATAGAGTTTCTGATTCTGTAAATCTGGGGTGAGGCCCTAGAATTTGCATTTCTGCGGAGTTCCCAGGTGGTACTGGTGCTACTGGTCTGGAGATCACACCTCGGGAACCACTGTGTTAAGCACTTACTATTATGCCTTAGCGCATTATTTCCCTATGATCACGCCGTTTTTACAAAGAAGAAAACTGGGTCCTCCATCGCTGAAGAGACTTAACCAAGATCACCAGCCTGTCCTTTTCCAGTCGCACTTACACAGTGCTGGTAAGAAGTCCAGGAGCCTTTTGTGGAACTAACTAATGAAAGAATAAGCTCTAACATCCCATGGAAGTAAAGAAAAAGGAACAGGGGAATAATGTACCCTAAACTGAGTGTGAGGTTGCATGATTCCAGTTGTCATGCCAGGGAGAGCCAAACACTTGGCTAAATAAGAAATGTCGATTAGAAGTACACCTAAGAGCTGCCGAGCACGGTGGCTCACGCCTGGAATCCCAGCACTTTGGGAGACTGAGGCAGGAGGCTGAGGTAAGGAGTTCGAGAACAGCCTGGCCAGCCTGGTGAAACCCCGTCTCTACTGAAAAAAAAACAAAACAAAACCCGTCTCTACTAAAAAAAAAAAAATACAAAAATTAGCCGGGCGTGTTAGCAGGCACCTGTAATCCCAGCTACTCGGGATGCTGAGGCACGAGAATTGCTTGAACCTGGGAGGCAGAGGTTGCAGGGAGCTGAGATCACACCACTGCCCTCCAGCCTGGACAACAGAGCGAGACACCAACTCAAAAAAAAAAAAATACACCTAAGAGCAAGGAAACCTCTTTCCCAGGAACTTCCAGCATACTTTTGGTTCCACGCCTATTGTTTTTAAAATTGATACATTGGCTAGGTGTGGTGGCTCATCCCTGTAATCCCAGCACTTTGGAAGGCCGAGGAGGGAGGACTGCTTAAGCTCAGGAGTTTGAGATCAGCCTGGGCAACACAAGACCCCATCTCTCCAAATTGAGCTCAGGACTTCTAGATCAAGCTGGGTAATATGAGACGCATTTCTTAAAAAAAAAAAAGAAAAAAAATTAGCCGGGTATGATGGTGCATGCCAGCTACTGGAGAGGCTGAGGAAGGAGGATCACTTGAGCCCAGGTTGGCTGACTGTACCACTGCACTCCACTCTGGGCGACAGAGTGAGTCCCTTTCAAAAGAAAGAAAGAAA